>NC_056748.1:877422507-877685007 GCF_019279795.1 Protopterus annectens
TGGAGCCAGTAAATCATCTAAATCTTCTAAGTCTTCCACTGATTCTAGATCCAAAAAAGGAGAGAGGTCAGAGAGTGTGGTGACTTCGGCTCCACTGCCTTTGGAGCAGACAGTCTGCTCCTTTTAGAACCGGGACATGGCTTTGGGACTGGTTTCCGAAAATCTTCCTTCCATATTGCTCCAGTCGGCTCCATCTGTCCACTCTTCCAGGTCCTCTGTCAGCCTATCTGATCTGGATATGGACCGGCTGGTTCAGAAACTTTTAAAGGCACCAGGCCTAGTTAAATTGCTGTCGGCTCAGACACAACCGTCGGAGCCGAAGACCACTACCTTTGAATTGTCTGCTCTTCCTCCAAGCCATATTGGACCTTCAGAGCCGGTGGAGGCTGACCTGATGATTGTGGATCCCTTGGAGCCGACACCTGCTCCAGTGTCGTTGGCTCCATCTGCTCGGACGCTCTCGGTGCCGACCGGGGACTCTAGGAGCCGACACTCTCCGGTCGGCTCCAGGGATGATAGCCGCACCGACTTGTTGGTGCTGACTCTTCCTCTCGGGGCCTCGGCTTGGGTGAGCTCGGCTCCTACCTTGGGCTCAGAGCCCACGGCTTCAGTGCTGGAGGAGATCGCAGCTCCATCGGAGCCATCAACTCCTTCTCAACGGAGCCAAGGTGCATTCGATGCCATGAGGCAAGTGTTGTCTCCCAAGACTTTCTCATCTCAAGGTCTGGCCTCTTCTTCCCCTAAAGTGCCTGTGTCTGTTTCTGTTTCTGTTTCCTCCGGTCCTCCCAAGCGTAGAGACCCAGAGCCTCGATAGCCCCACAGGGCGCTCCCTGCTCTTCTGATACCTCAACAGAAGTTCCCCCTGAAGAGGTTCCCAGGAAGAGATTATGCAAGAGGAGGCATTTGGACTCCCCCCAGGAGTCTTTCACATCTGACACCGACCTGGATGAATCAGAAGGGTCCCCCAGATCCCCCTTTGAGGGCATCTCCTTTGCAGATATTCTTGAAATCCTTAGGCAGAGAGGTGATTGGCAGTCCAAGAGCCCTACTGAGGATGAGTCGGTTCTCCTGAAGGCGTTTGGGTCTCAACCTTCCACCTCTTGGGTATCTCCTCCCTACGATGAGCTTATGGATCTGGTCTCTCGTAGGGCGTGGGAGTCTCCAGAATCTATGGAACCTGTACCTAGGAGGCCTAATAAGTTTATTTCAGCCCCTGTGGATAAGTTCTTTTTGACCAAGGGAGTCCCTGTTGATGCCATGGTGGTGGCAGCAGCCACCAAAAAGGAAATGTCTGAGACTTCCTCCTCTATCCATGCTCCTAATAGAGAATGTAGGATCATGGATAGATATGGGAAACGCATGTTCAGTTCAGCGACTTTCTCACTCAGATCACTGAACTACTTGACACATTTTACCCGACTGCAGAGAGATCTCCTTAAGGAGTTGGGAGATACTCCTCAGGGTGCTGTAGCTTCGAGTGTATCCGATAAGATTGCCACTCAGCTCTCTACCCTCAATTCGATAGTCAACTCGTCCATGCATCTCATATCGTACACAGCTGATGGTTCGAGTAGAGCCGCAGGTACAGGAATCGCTCTCCGTAGGCATGCCTGGATGCGACTCTGTTCCTTTGCGGACCCCTTCAAGTCTTCTTTTACTAATACCCCATATGATGGCTCATCTTTGTTTGGTCCAAAGGTGAAGGAGACTTTGACCAGATGTGAGCAAGAAGGAAAGACTCTGTCTGCCGTCGGAGTCCGTTTTTCCACCTCCACTCGACCCTTTCCCAAAGGTCAGAGGGGAGGAAAGATGTGGTTCCGGAAAGCCCAAGGAGCCTTTCAAGACACACATAGAGAGCCCCCCCTCCAGAGGCAGAGGAGGGGGTTTCAATGGAAGACGCCGCCCTCGCGGCAGAGGGGGTCCGCAACACCAGGGTGACAGAGATCACTTCTCTGGTCAATCCTACCAGCGCTCCTGAAGGGAAGCCTGACTGTCCTACTCTGGAGGCAGTCAGGGGTCACTTATCTTTGTACCCCAAAGCCTGGCTGAATATAACAAATGACAGTTGGGTACGAAGTATCATTTCCAGAGGGTATTTCATACCATTCTCCACCCAGCCTCTTCCCATCAAAAAAATCCCGGACGTTCCTCCCAGTCACATGGGACAGGCAGCAATAGAGGTACGCTGATTGCTAGAAAAAAAAGAGTCATCCAGCCAGTCCCAGCAGACCAGACAAGATTCGGAACTTACTCAAGGTTCTTTTTGGTTCCAAAGAAAACAGGGGACTGGAGACCCATTTTGGATCTCAGCAGACTCAACCAATTTGTGAGAAAAGAGAAGTTCCGAATGGTCACGCTACAGTCCATACTCCCCTTGTTGGGGAAGGACAATTGGATGTGTTTGATCTATTTCAAGGATGCGTACTAGCACATAAAGATGGCCAGACCATCCAGAGATCACCTGCATTTCCGGCTGGGTGCCAATCATTATCAATTCCGAGCTGTGCCCTTTGGTCTCATTACAGCCCCCAGAGTGTTCAACAAGTGCATGGCAGTAGTCACGGCTCACCTGAGGCGTCTAGGATTCCAGGTGTTTCCATATCTAGACAATTGGCTCCTTACTTCCACCACCAGGCATCAACTTCTTCAAGCAAGAGAGGCTACTCTGACACTCTCTGATCAGCTAGGCATTACAGTCAACTTTGAAAAGTCTGCCTTGTTGCCATCGCAGTATATCATTTTTATAGGGACAGAACTAGACACGTCAACCAGCACACTCTGCCTTCCGCCAGAAAGAATCTCTATTCTTCGCCAATACATCATGTCCCTAATATCAAAGAACAGAGCACCAGCAGCAGAGGTACTGAAAGTTCTAGGATTGATGGAGGCAGCTATTCTAGCAATCCCCTTAGCAAGGATGCATATGAGAATCCTTCAATGGCTTCTATTCACGCAATGGTCTTACCAAGAACTTCCAATGAGTCACATGATCCTGATAACAAATTCCTGCAAGAAGGATCTTCGGTGGTGGTTGATGTCTCTTCATGTCACACTAGGACGTCCTTACATGCTTCCCCATCCAGTTGCCACTGTGACCATGGATGCTTCCCTGATAGGGTGGGGAGGGCTACTTCAGGGAAAGACTGCCCAAGGCACATGGACAGATCAAGAATGACATCTGCATATCAATGTCTTGGAGATGAGAGCAGTACTTCTAGCATTGCAATACTTTCAGGACTCTGTTCCTCAAGGGACAATTGCAATAGAGACAGACAACATGTCAGTGGTCTGGTATCTGAACAAACAAGGCGGGACCAAGTCTTATCCCCTTTGCCAAGAAGCCCTCAGAGTATGGCAGTGGGCACTGTCATACCAGCGCTTTCTGTTGGCAATGCACATCCCGGGCAAATCCAATGTAATAGCGGACAGACTGAGCAGAGCAATCTTGTTGCCCCACGAATGGTCCCTCAAACAAGAGATTGCGGACAGGATCTTCCACAAATGGGGCCAGCCTTCCTGCGACCTCTTTGCCAGTCACATCAACAACAAATGCAGAAGCTATTTTGCCCTAATTCCCATGCCAGGTCACTCCCCGAGGAATGCTCTTGTCCACGATTGGCCCCCGGGTCTCCTCGATGCATTTCCATCAATTCCCCCGATATCCAAATTCTTACAGAAAGCAAAGTCACTGGGACGGACAATCATCGTCATAGCCCCTCATTGGCCTCGGCAGATTTGGTTCCCATTTCTTTACCATCATATTCTGGAAGATCCATGGATCCCGGACCCAGTTCCGGACTTGTTGACACATCTGTCAGGGGATCTTCACCCGTCATTGCAGACACTGAAGCTAACCGCTTGGCTGCTCCAATTCCCCGCATAGCCAGGCTTTATAATCTTTCCCATGACACTAGTCAGATTTTGTTGGCTTCCCACAAACCTTCCACCAGAAAATTGTATCGTAGTAAGTGGAAGAGATTTTCCATTTGGGCTTCTTCCCACAACATTGACCCTTATCAAGCGCCATTGTCTTCTATCTTACAATTCTTGACAGAAATCTTCAACAAAGGAGCAGCGGCAGCTATGATACGAGTACAATTAGCTGCTATATCTAATTTCCATCTAGGAATTCATGGTTTGAATATTATGGCTCACCAATTGTCTAAGGCTTTTCTAAAAGGTTCCTTTCATATAAGGCCTCCAGTGAAGACACCTTATTCCCCCTGGAATTTGAATTTTATGTTATCTCATATCATTCTTCTTCCTTTTGAGCCTGCATCATCTTGTGAACTAAAATTCTTGTCATGGAAAACTATCTTCTTAGTAGCCATCACTTCAGCCCGTAGAGTGTTAGAGCTCCAAGCCCTTTCCATCAAGCCCCCTTACATGGTCTTCCATACTGACAGAGTACCTCTCAGAACTAATCCATCCTTTCTGCCCAAAGTGTGTTCTGAGGATAACATTAATCAAGTCCTTGAGTTGCCCGTTTTCTAAATTGGAATATATGTTGCATAAACTCGATGTTCATAGACAACTTAGATATTATTTGGACAGAACCAAAGACATTAGGAAATCAGATCAGCTCTGTGTGTCCTTTTCTGAGACCAGGAAAGGTAAACCAGTTGCTAAAACAACCCTGTTTAAGTGGCTGTCTGATTGCATCACCTATACATATGCTTGTCATAATATGCCATTGTCTAGTAAGGTAAATGTTCATTCAACCAGAGCAGTTTCTACCTTGTCAGCCTTTCAAGCCAAATTGCCTTTGGATAACATCTGTGCAGCAGCCACCTGGTCTAAACCTCACACTTTTATAACTCATTACAAAGTGGATAAGGCCTCCAGGGACAGGGCTTTATTTGGATTATGGTTCTGAAGAGTGTACTTCCATGAGCCACCCAAGATCAGGGTGCTAGGGACGCTACCCATCAATGATGAATGAACGGCGAGATTGAACAAATTCACATAAAGAAGTTATGTACTCACCATAACATTCTATGTCAGTTGTTCCATCTCGCCTTCATTCTCACGTCCCTCCATCCTTCACCCTCCTGGCTGACAGTTGACCTGGAGGCTGTCTTCATCCTGGTTTTTCAATGTGTATTCATTCCTAGGCAGAATAATTATTGTACTATTACATGGTACGCAGCAAACAAGATCTGAGGTAATCCCAGCAGTGCATTGTGGGATAAGGGGTGGGGTCTCGTGCTACTGGAGAACTTTGAGCTTGCTAGTCGGCCATGTCGGTGCCAAGGATCGGCTCCGAACCCATCAGTAATGAATGAAGGCAAGATGGAACGTTATGGTGAGTACATAACTTCTTTTTGCATGCTCCAATATTCAGTCCTGATCTTTGTTGACTGAGTGGAGTCTGTACATTTCCCTCTTATCGGCATTAATTTTCTTTAGGTTCCTCCAGTTTCCTCCTACCTTCCAGAATCACATTGTGTATTGGCTACTGTAAACTTGTCCATCTTTGCACTTGTGGCCTCATTCATGACAGAAATGCATCTAAAAAAGACCAGTACTTGTATCTTAATGGTACCTCATTGTTTATAAAATCTTTGCGTTTTCTAAGATGGGTGACCTTGAGAAAAAATGGTGGATCATGGCAGTAATTACACTTACTGATGACTTCAGAAAATGCATGTTAGTTGACATTGTCTTAGTTTGTCAGCTTGTTATACCCACACCACCAGTATTTAAAAAGAATTCCTGGTTTGGGGTCATTTATTTTGATCACAAGAGGATGACATCTGGACATTAGAGAGCAGATAGTGCTGAAGGTTAAAGCTGTGAGCTGTTAAGAGATTGCTTCTTGTACTGCAGAGTTTGATTTCGACAGCCTCTGTGTACTTAGTGTGTAGCTTTGAACAAGTCAGTTAACCAGACAGTGCCTTGGAGCAGTTAAGATATTGGGCTAGGCTCCTCGGTGGTCTCCTGGACTACATGCTTTGTAACTACACATAGATCTTTGAGAGCTATATGCCAGTTAATTTATGAAGTTAACAATTAAACACTTTAAACTGCATTTTTTTTGCTTAAGATTTTTTAATAAAATTATAGGGATTAATTATTTCAGAAAAGAGAACTCTGTGTATTTAATCCCCTACAGAACAGTAGCCCTGACTGAAAATGTGAGTTCTACTGGTTTTCAAGTTTAAACTTTGTTGTACATGTCTTTCTGGAGTTTTTGCCTAAAAGCTGTGTGTCACAGAACCATTGAAGTCACTGCATACTGAGATTTTAGTATTGTTTTCCCATTTGACATATACATTGCTGTTGATAATAAGAACATCTCTCAGGAGGCACTGTATAAGTGAATTATCATACTTTTATAACAGTGACTCTTAACTGTCAGTGAATCAGCAAGAAATGTGGTATTTTTTACCTTTCAGATTTTCCCTTTCTGTGTATACCTTAAAATTACTTGTTACCAGGTGTGTAAGTGATTTCTGCACAGTGCTCTTAATGTCAAAGTGAAGAAATTCAGTGAAGCACAGGTAAATGGCAGGAGTAACTATGACTCTCTTAACGTAGCCACATGCCTCGTCATCTACTTAGTGACACACATGAATGGATGAACTAGATTCCCACTGTCCCTACCTACTATCTAGCGAAACCACCGCCAAGGGAATGGGCTTGGTAGAATCAGCGGGGAAAGAAGACCCTGTTGAGCTTGACTCTAGGCTGGGACTGTGAAGAGAGCTGAGAGGTGTAGAATAAGTGGGAGGCCTCGGCTGCAGGTGAAATACCACTACTCTTATTGTTTTTTTCACCTACCTGGTGAGGCAGGGGGGCATGCCCCACTGGGGCTCTCGCCTTTGGCTCCAAACACCCGGGCACAACCTGCTTTGGGGACAGTGTCAGGTGGGGAGCTTGACTGGGATGGTGCACCTGTCAAAAGACTAATGCAGGTTGTCCTAAGGTGAGCTCAGGGTGGACAGAAACCTGCCATGTAGCAGAAGGGTTATGTCTTCAGATGTAGAAACTGCAGACTGTTATTACCTGAAAAGTTTAAATTTCTCATTCCAGAATAAGAACAATATTAAGAAAAAATATACAGTTTATGCTGTTACTGTGAAATATGATTTAGCAAGGTTACTGCTTTCTTGTTTTTAAAATGCCATCTTTCCTTGTTTCTTTCTACTACTAAAACCCACATCTTTCACTTTAGGTTTGTGCTGCCGTGTCTTTTTCATACTAGAAGGAACATTCCCATATTTAATTTCGATAAACTGTTGAAGTTCAAAAATATAAATAGTTTTACTTTATTCAGCTAGCTTCAAGATGTAGAAGTATGGAGCCCTGACTGCAGTCCAAGCAAATCAGTTAGTAAACCTGATCCAAAGGTGTCATCCAGGTCAATAAGTTAGAATGGTATTTTTGCCAGTTCAGCTGTCTAGTGGAGAAAGGGACAAGTTTCCAGCTAAGGACTAGCAGTTACTTCTGGAGACCAAGGACTGTATGAATGCATACATAATGCACACTGGTAGTGGGCAGGAAGCTGGACAGGGCATGCCAAAAAATGTGGGTATATGAGAGTATCACAGTGGACGTAAATGATGAGTGATAAGGTGAGAACCTACATGTTGACTATGAAAATGTCAAAGTATATAGCGAAAAGGGAATCCTACATTGTGCGAGTGTGGCACAGTGGGAGCAGGGAATTGACTCTCTCCCTGCTCTACTGCAATCTCAAGAGTTTATATATATATATATATATATATATATATATATATATATATATATATATAATTAGCGGGGGGGGGTGCAGGGCTTCAGAAAAAAATATATATATTTTTTTGTATTGTTTTCAGTTTTTGATATCAGTGATGTGACACCTGACATTTTGGACATTTGATCTAATGACATGAATCCTCCCCCCAAAAAAGGTCCTCACAGCTGTCAAGATGGTGCTGTACAAGCACACCCTCATTTCCTATTACTGTGTGGTTACTTGCACTGTTTCCCTGCTTAGCAGGCCTGTGATCAATGAGGGGTAAGCCAAAGAGGTGCTGGGGAAAGTTAGAGCTGAAGATCAAAGAAAGGATCTGGAACTTGCTTGATGGCGCACACGGAGAGGGAGAAAAAGAAAGTTATCATTTTATTTATATCCCAATAACTTTGTTCTCATTTAAAACTGAGTTGTGCGTTGATTTCACCTCGCATAAAAACTTTCACCTTGAAAAGGTTCAGTTTATAGGGTATTTGATTTACTGGGGTGCATATATGTATAGATCAGTAGACTAGACTAGACCATTTAGAAGTTCTTTTTAAGTTCAGCTCTAGGGATTACACTTTTTTTTTTTTTTTGCTTTTAGTTTATTTTCTTATCTCGGATAAACCACAGTTAAAGATAGACTGGCATTTTTATATATATATGGGTTATTGACTTTTGAGAGCAGTAGATCTGGAGTTTGAGTAACAATGTTACTTTTAATAGCTATGAGCAAGTCTCCTGAACAGACCAAAGCTCAATTTCACCCTGGTAAGCAGATGCTTGTTTTATATGTTTTTACTTGGTTAACAAAGACTTTACAGTGCCACATCACGTGCCTTAAAAGTTAATCAATCATAATACAACTACTTAGAAACTCAAAAGGACAGCATTGCAACTTTGTGCACTGCTGTATTTTCATAAGTTAATTATTGCCTTGATGCTTAGTAATTGCAATAGAATTAAATGTCATATACAGATGCTTTTTGCTTGCATTTGAATTCTAAAATGCAGTAGTTGCGGTGCAGGCATTTGCTGTTCCAAATGGCAAACGAAATAGGTTAGAAGAATAAAATGCTGAAAGGATTTTTCTTTGACCTGTAATAATACAGTGCAGCATTTGTCAAGATTACATAACCTTATCATGAAAGGAAAATAACTTCAGAAAATTTAAATAATTGCAAGGTATATTTTATATCTATTTTAACAGCTAGCACTGTTATAAATAATTTTTCCATCAAAATATGAATTATCACAACATGCAAGTAAAGACGTAGTAATTCCAACAAAGTTTTAATTGTTGCAACATGCAAGCAAAGCCATAGTAATCACTGCAAAGGGACTCCATGGCTTTAACTAAAAAGAAGTATAAACATAAAACTTTGAGCAGTAATGGTGAGTGGAAGCTCTGGCCTAACTGAATCAGTATCTCTTTAATGAAGTGTGATAGGCAAACAACTTCTGATTGTGGTAGTGCAAGAAGGATTTTATCCATCTAAATCTTTTAATGAGAAAGAGTAGGTAGGAAACGGAAGGTTTACCTGAGAAATGGCACTAGCTGAAAATACGGTTATCAGCATTTTCCCTTCCTTTGCAATACAATAGACCTTACCAAAATAGTTATGAAGAAGTGTGGAATCATTTCAAGAAGTCTTAGGCTCGTTTTCAATTGTCATGCAAATGTGATGGTGTGCTTTCATGTAAAATATTGCATCAGCTTAAAAATATATATTGTAATGGATAATAAAAGACCTAGTGGTTACATATATTATTGTACAGTATGAAAACACTAGCCTTAATGCAACATATTATGGTGATAGACTATGATCACTCTAATGCATTATACTGTAAGGGTACAGTGCAGTGTCTTTAGACTATGATCACTCTAATGCATTATGCTGTAAGGTACAGTGTCTTCAACCATAATGGTTAATGCCAGTATCATGAGACCATTTTCTCTTATCGTACTGTTTGTTGGATCCTTCTACCATCCCACTACAAACTTTTGACTGCAGTGCTGTTTAGAACATAGTTGGATCATGTTTTTTCAGAATTAGCAGGGCATATTTTTTTCTTGTTTTTTTTAAACGTATAGCTCAAGCTACTACATGGCAGTAGGGATAAGTGATGAAACTACAGTGATTTGGTTAAGTATTGCAAAAAAGCATGATTCACTCAGAGAAATAATCTCTACCTTCATGCTTTGTTCCTTTGCTTTACGTTACCAACATGTTTATGTTATTCTTTTGGAAAAAATTATTTAATAGGATTGTAGATAAGATTTAAAATGTGTATGTGCTTTATATATATATATATATATATATATATATATATATATATATATATATGTGTGTGTGTGTGTATTTATGTATGCGCGTTTGTGTGTGTGTGTATATATATATATATATATATATATATATATATATATAGGTGAGTACAGTGAAGTACATTTCATTTTGTGCTTTGATGCTTGTATCTTTTGTAAATGAATGAGTGACAAGCTGCCTTGGAGATTCATACAAGCCATTGATGTTTTCACTGTGAATGTGTGGAAAGCTTTTACAGAATGTGTGATGGTTTTCTATTTGATTACTACAGTCTGCCTACAAAACCAATAGGTTCACAACTCCTGACATTGACCAAAAAATGTTATTGTTAGCATCTTTTGTGTTGCAGTTGTTTAAATGCTATGATATCCTTCTGTTGTGTTTTATATTACTGTTGACTCTTAATGATTAGGAGGAAAGATTTTGAGAACAGATGTTACAAGCTGCAGTAAGTGAACATGTCCATATGCACACTTAAATTAAAATTAGTTACTTGTTTCCTACAGTTAACACCAGTAATGTCAAGCATTCCACAGCCCAAAGTCAATAATAATTTGTTTTCTTGTTCATCGTTGGGGCCAGATGTGATGTTTGTAACATGCTTAACTACAAAAGACAGCAGTAGTGAGTGACAAAAAATTGGTTTGCTCTGCTTGCTTCAGTAGTTTCTCAGTCGGTGAAAAGCTCATTTGATCTGTCTTCACAGACATAACAGATTCAGACTTGTTCCAAAAGATTGTTTTATAATGTGCAATACTGACAATTCTAGTATGGCACTTGACAGGAAAATTGTTTTCTATTGGTTGATCAGGTACTGTTTTAGATTTCAGCAATGTATTTGTCTCAGTTATTTTTCTAAGAAATTTATACCACCAGCAAAAGAAAATGTTTGCAATTTTTAAGATGTGCTGATGATACATTTTTATTAAATAGTTCGACTCTGGTAACACAGTGGTGAAGTGGACATGCAAGAAACTAAATGTGTTAAACTGAATCTTATTTAGGGTAAAATATGCTATTATAGTATAGATCTACCATGGATTCAACTATATACATGCATTGTTTACCTTGTTGATACTGAAAGCAATTGTTATTTTGTATTTGTCATTTAAAGAAGCAAAATCTTTACACTGACAGTATATATATTGGTTTGTTTAGGTAGTAACATGGATTTGTTTTGCTCTGTGACTGTTTTACACTATGTTCACATGGCACTGAGTTATTGCAATAATTTGGCGTCATATTTTGATTTTAAGTTATATATTTCTCATTCGAGTTTCATTCATTTTTTCTATGCTGTTACTTTGTATTGTACAGTTTTCTTACTTATCAAGGATTTGTTGTATATAAAAATCAGTTGTAAATAGAGGGCAGACTTTTCCTTAAAACCACTAGAAATAATCCTCTATGTAAATAAATATTTAAAATAACTTTCTTTGAACCGTGTTAGTGTTGTTTGTACAAAAAGCATAATACAAAGTTAAGGTTTGCAAAGTAGATCCTGCAGGCAGGAATTGTTTAAAAATTCATAAATGTGTGTATATGCACACATTTTATAAAAACATTTGGAAAGCATTCATTAGATAATAGTTGTTAAAGGATAATGTCCTTAAGCATGCAATTAAAGAAATCATAATTATTTAGCAATTAAACATCAAGAAAATGTTCACTAGAAATTTTTATTGTGAACCATTTAGTTTCCTCAAACCTGTTTACCTGAGTGGTGATATGCCTTATACAATAAGCTGAAAATGTTCTTTATCAAGTTTCAGCAGTGTCTGACGTGGGGGCAAGGGAGAGAATTGTGTACTTCTCAGCATTCCTCTTATTACATTATGTGGCTTTATTTGTGGTAGTTTGACATCAGAGATGCTGTATGATATTTAAGGGGTTGTCTGGCCTCTCCCCTTGCTTGTGTGTATGTCTGTGTTTAGTAAAATGCTTAGATAGTTGTGTTTTGCATACTGTAGCAGACCTATCATCAGTACTAAAACAGACATTATTTCTTATAATCTAGGTCCCTAAAGAAAAATGTAAATGTACATCATAAGGATCATTGCTCCTGGAAATCATTTAAGTAGTTTTGAACAGCCAGCTTTAATTTGCCTTCAGCAACTTTAGTTATTATTTTATTTATTTATTTACTTATTTATTTTACATTAACTGCTAATTACACTGATTATTATCTAGTCTTCTCATTCTGTTTTAATTAACAAAAGCCAGAAGATTCCTGTTCTTCAATCTTAGCCACTGTTTCGTCTGATAAAAATATATAAATAAGAATATCTATATTAATAGAAAAAGGAACACATTTGCCTGCTAAATCTACCAAAATAAATAAATAAATTAATGGAGCAGATCTGTCTGACAGTCAGGTACAGGTATTTATGGGCTGGTGATGAATAAAGTTTCAACTTCTGCTTCTGTGTTGTCATTATTGTTTATGGAACAGGCCTTAAATTTGTAGTGAAATCTCCTCCTGTCTAGTTGCTGGAATTCAGGATGTTCATCTTTCCTGCTGCTGACATAATCTTTAGGTTGTATAGGTTTTTCATTGCCTGGGAAGCATCAACTGGCCAGCTTCAAAATGCTCTAGCTCCTCCCCCATTACTTCACTCTAACTGCTGTTTGGCTTGTCCCAAGGAGGGAAATTAGCACTAAGAGTGAAAATTTCTTCAGTACTTTCTTTCACTCTCGAGGGGAATCATCTCTCGGGGTTCACAGGAGTAATAGTCAGCTAAGAGTTTTATTTCTGACAGAGAAAATCCCATTGGGGAACCCCTCCACACAGAAATTATTGCCCTTTTAAGAAATTAATATATATTTTATTTTTTGACCAAAAGTGTTACTGTGGAGATGGACAGGAAGATATGTATTCGTGTAGAGCTCTTACTTACTTTGTGATAATCTACCTGCCATATTAATTTTCTGTCAGTGTGTATAATTTTAGAAAAGGCTACTGACAGGGAGTTTGTGTTTTGCTGTGAATCTAAGTGTGCCATTTGTGAACTCTGTGACATCTTGCATTCAGAGCAACTCTGTCTGACAATGCTTACTGCGTTTGGCTCCTCTTATTTAGCTACAGCATGGATAGTTAATCTGGACCTGTTGTTTTCTCCTACTGTACCTAGAAAGAAAGAAAAAAATCACTTACCAAGGAGCCCTTGCCATTGTCTTGGACTTGGTCTACACTTCAGCCAACAGTGGGTAAACTTGAAGTGGACACTGGCTGCTCCTCAGACGACTCACTTTCCTCTTTGGCTTCATCTTTGTAGTCCAGAGGTCAGCCATATCCTGTTCAGCTGTTCCAGTGTCCTCTTCAGGCATGGGAGAACTATTGTCTCCAGGTCCAGGAGAGTCTTCTCGGGGTAAATGAGACAGGCCTATAGAAGGGCAGAAGTCTCTCCTTTGAGTCAATTGTCATCCAAAGGAATTCCTATTAAGAAAAAAAAGATTAAACATTGTTCATCTGAGGAAGTAATTACAGTTAAGAAAGACAGGTTTCTTAAATTGGCTAGACAGCCATTACAGGTGATGAATCCTGGTACACAGAAGCCATTACAGGTAGGTATCCCCTGTAAAGTAATTCCTGAGGAAACAGGTTCTGATGATTCTGACTTTGACAGAATTATAGCTTTTTTCTCTTGTTTTTTCAAGTCCATCTCTCTGATTGTGAAGAAAATATTAATTCTTATCCAGTTGCAAAAGAATTTTCTTTTAATCAGACCATAGCCAGGATGGATGAGATATTTTTATGGGAACAAATATATGTTGCCACTGAACCAAGGAAATGCTATGATATGTTACAAATGGACATACCGTATTCCTCACCCATTCCTCCTATATTGCCAGCCCTGGAGGATGTGTTGAATGTTTCCTGTAATCAACTTGATATCCAAACATCAGTCCCTAAAAACAGCTAAATTGTATAAGGTTTCTCAGACAAATAAACATATTTTCTTTCACCTTATGTCTGAAACAGCAGCAATTTCAACTGCATCTCATGCAGGTTAATCCTTAACATGAAGACTTCTCCTATTGACAACAAAGGCAAGATTTTGGACCATACAGGTCAGAAAATGTTTTCTCCCTCCACTTTAGCCTTTAGAATTCTGAATTACCAAGGATATATGTGTAAGTTTATGCTTTGTCATATGGATAGTCTGCAAGAACTGGCTACCACTCTTCCTACAGAAGAGTTTTTTTTTTTTTTTTTTTAACGAGACATTTTTATTAAATTATCACTTATGAAATAGGCAGTCATATATTTATATAAATGAAAGTAAACCATATTGACATATTTTCAGTTGCAGTGTACATCACTTATAATCTCTCCAGTCATTGTCAGTCAAACCTTACATAGCTTATTCTATTTCCATCTTCCCTTAAACCTCATTCCTCCACCTAAATGTTATTCTGCATGCATTGTTCCCACAATTCCCATTTTTTCTATACAAATTTCTCCTATCCCTTTGTAAAGATCCCACTTCCAGTTGTTTTATCATTGATATTTGTGGAAAAATACTGAAGTCAACATATTTTGTATTCTGTATTTAAAGGGTTAAGCAGAAAAATGTTCACTGCGTGCAAACTGAAATGTTCTGGAAAATGTTGATCACTGAGGAATGCAGGAGTTAATCTTAAACTACTGATAAGAAAGTTAATGGTGCAAGAATAACTGTGGTACTGGCTGGTAAAAACAAGTAATCAAACTATCAATTTTAATGAAAGTCCTCTGTGCTACGTGTATGTACGTGCAGGAGGGTCTATATAAGGAGAACTTAAAGTACAAGTAGCCAGACTGCTGGCATATTACTATCATGTAGCAGATCTCCATGCATGTAAAATAAAGCTATTTTACTTGCTTACAAGAACTTGGTGTGATTCTTCCAGAATATGTTAGAAGAGTAAAATCTTCGACATAACTGGCGCCTAACGTGGGGCGGCCTGCACGGCGAATCGAACAAAGAGAGGCTGAAAACCTGCGCAGGTGGAGAGAGATCAGGCTCTCCTCGAATGAAAGACCTCCAACTGAAACAGGTTGAAATTAGAGGCCAGTCACTCTTTCCAGATTCAATCCGTGAGGTGGCAGCGAAACAGGGCGGAGGAATCACAAAGGTAAGCAAAAAGAAAAGCTATTTTTGTTGTTTCTGATTGGAATGTTTGTCTAAATTTTAAGGGACTAGTCAAGGGAGAAATTGAATTTTCTCAAAGTATAAGGGGTATATGTGAATAGATTCCATATACAAGAGATCTCAGGAACAGGAATAGTTTCTCGTAAGAGAAATGGGAACAGGAACCAGTTGCCAAAGGCTTGACAAAACTGAAGATGAAAAGTTTATGTTTGATTTACACCCAAAGAATGTAAAGTATTTAGATAAATGGAAAAAGGAACATGGGTTTAGTGGATGTTTAAATAAGTCAGAATGTCAAAATCTAGTAAGATTACTGCGCAAGCAAGCAGGAAATAAGACAAGGAAGCAAAAGAAGGTAGGGATTCCCCAGGCACAGAAATGGCTGGAGGAAGCAAATAAAAGACATAAGGAACAAAATTTGAAAAAAGGGTGTGGTAATTCAAGTGAAAGAGATGTGTACTTTGTTCAAAAGGAAGATAATGAAACTTCCATAGTCAGTCGCAGTCACCAGAATCCCTCGGCCCCTCCCATCCAGTATCCAGACCCTGCACAGGTTATTGAGGTGCCCCCCGACCAGGACCCACCGCAATACCAGGCTTCGGTGAGTGTCCCCCCCACGCCACGTATTATATTACAGAGAGAGCCTGCCAACACTCTTGACTTACGCAGCGGAAGTATTAGGAGAGAAGGGGACTGGAAAATTAAGGAGAAGGTAGATCAGGAAGGAGAGGAATACCCACTGATAGAAGTGGCAAATCCTCAAGCAGGCGCAGAAGGCGAGGGTCCTACCATATTGGTCTACCGACCGTGGACCCGTGATGATATCCAAAAAGCGGTAGAGGGGATTCCCCATCCAAAAGTAGATATGCGTAAATTCCGTACAGACGTAGGGGGCATGAGAATGAGTTATAGATTAAACGCTGTAGAATTTGAACAAGTAATAAGGCAAATCCTAGGACCTGATTGGCACCTTATTTGCGGAACTTGGGACCCCTGCTACCAGAGGAAGGGGAGCCTTGCCGTTTAACTCCAAGTGTGTAGAACCAGAATAAAGACTCTCCTAGATAAAATAGAAGAACATTGGAAGCCCAAAGCAGATTGGACTTGCATTAATCAATGCGTTCAATCAGATGACGAAACCGTAGACAATTATCTACATCGTCTCACACAATGTTTTGATACTCATAGTGGGTTGATTAAGGCAGAAAATCAGGCAAATGACTCGCCCTATGAACAGCAACTGAAAATGCATACCTAAAGGGCTGCAAGACAGCCATTGGTAACTTTATACAAAAGCATATGATCACACACAGGACAGCGTCTACAGCCCCTTATGGATTATGCTAGACATGCTGAGAAATACCTGAAGGAAAAAAAAAGATAAAAAAGCCCAGACTTTTACAGTTAGTGAAGATGGAACTTTAATGTTAGTTCAAGGTTCCGCAAATCGCGGAAGAGGGCATGGCAGGGGAAGAGGACGAGGACGGGGAGGCATAAGTCATTCTGAGGATTTCGAGGGTAGGCAAAAGAGGGGGGAGTGTTTTAAGTGCGGTAAGAAAGGACATTTCGCCAGAGATTGCAGAGGACCGGAGAAACCGATGGTTGCTTCCGGTGGTACCGCATGACTATATGACGGTCAAAAAGATGTAGATGGAGGGTATGAGGAAGAAGAAGAAAGTGAGAATGGGGAAGTAGGTACAAGTGAAGACGATGGGTGGGGACAGGAAATGGCAGAAAATGAGAAATATCAAATGGTAAATCTAACAGCACTAGCATCAACTATGCAATTGGAATCCCAACCAGTGATCACGTTGCAAGTTGAGGGCCGAGACATAGAATTTCTTTGTGACTCAGGGGCTTCTCGAACGTTAGTCAGAAGTACTGCCATATCATCCGATGTTACCTCGGATGAATATGTGCTTGTAAAAGCAGCAAATGGTCGATTTACAAAGAGCCATTGTCCAAACCTCTGTGGTTTACCGACCCAGAGACGAACCAAACCATACGGTTCCAAGTAATAATTTCAAAAATCTGCCCAGTACATTTACTAGGAAGAGATTTAATGCAAGTGTTCGGTATAGCAGCCGTCCCAACCTCCACGGGAATGGTGGCAAGGAGAATAGAACTGAATAGTGCAATGCTATTAGAGGGCAGGGAGATCTCCATTACTGGTATAGTAATGATTTGATAGAGACAGGCCCCCAGAGTGTAGTGACGGCTCTTACAAATTTGGCATTAAGCAAATACGGCATAACAAATCCGAAGGTGTCAGATCCATTACATTGCACAATGTATTACAGAAGATGTGCCGGACCTGATTTAGAATACGAAAAGAAATTTCTTAGTTTTAAAGTCACCAAACTAGTATTGCATAGCCTGTTTTGGGACACACTAGGTAATTCTGCAGTCACATGTAGCCTTACAAGGGATATGCAGCTGCTGTATAAGAATGAATTAACCACACATATTTCAGTCACGGAGGGTGAAGGAATGTCATGGTACCTCGTGGGTAAGAAAATAACTGAATGGGTAGGATGGACACCAGAACAGTTGGCAGGTAAGGGCATTCAGGTTCAACAACTTAACTGGGTTACACAAGCCAGACCGACCGTGCACCTCAGGGAAGACAAACCGATACAATCCCCTGGGACATTATGACTATGTCTCCTTACCCCCATGGAAGAATCTCAATTGCAGATGATTCCAAACTCATTATGGTCGCAGGGTCAGCACGATATCGGACTGATTAGAACGTCAGGACAGGTAAAGATTACACCCAAGTCAGAATTTAGACCTCATAAACGGCAGTATCCCTTGAGCAGAAAGGCAGAGGAGGGCATTTTACCGGTAATCACAGCACATTTGAAAGCTGGAGTATTAATTCTGTGCACAGACTCACTGTGTAATACGCCCTTATTTCCAGTAAAAAAAACGGATGGGACATGGAGGATGGTACAAGACTTACAGGCAATAAATGCCGCGGTGGTACCTCGGGCCCCCATAGTCCCGGATCTGTCTATTCTGCTGAACGATATCCTTCCAACGGATAACTACTTTTCTGTAATTGATATCAGTAATGCCTTTTTCTCTATTCCCTTGCAGGAAGATAGTAGATTTTGGTTTGCATTTACGTTCATGGGCAAGCGTTATACATATACCAGGTTACCGCAGGGATACTGCGAAAGTCCGACCATCTTCTCACAAGAGATGTCCACCAATTTGGCTCAGTTCCAACCAGCCCAAGGGTGCCACCTACTGCTGTACGTGGATGATATCCTCCTGGCCGCGACTACGGAAGAACTCTGTAAGTCCGAGACTATTCGACTACTACACTTTCTGGCACACGAAGGACATAAGGTAAATAAGTCTAAGTTACAATTTTGTAAATTAGAAGTACGTTACCTGGGTTATAGTATCTCTGGGAAGGGCAGGCGATTAGATGACAGCAGAAAGAATGCTATTTTACAAGCCCCATGCCAACTACAAAAAAGAAATGATGTCCTTTTAGGCATTACGAACTTCTGTCGTAGTTGGATTCCCAACTACGCCGAAGAAGTGCACCCGCTATCAGACTTAATTTTTGCAATACCGATGGCGGCAAAAAATTTGCTGCACTGGACAGACAAGGCAGTACAGGCATTTACTAGGATCAAGCAACTGATAGCTGGGTCAGCAACATTGGGGTTTCCAGATTACAGTAAGACCTTTATACAGACTGTAGATTGCAAGCAGGGATTTATGACATCTGTTTTAATGCAAATGTATGGAGATAAGTTAAGACCATTGGCATTTTACTCTAGCAAATTAGACTCAGTAGCACGAGCATTACCACACTGTGTGCAAGCAGTAATTGCAGCCGCTTTAGCGGTACAAGCGTCTGCCACGTTGGTATTGTTCCATGATCTTACATTAAAAGTCCCGCACTCTGTAGCAGTCATCCTTCTGCAGGACAAGTTAACATTTCTGTCACCTAGCAGACATTTATCTTGTATGACTACGCTGTTATCGCAGCCACACATGACAATTGAGAGATGCACTACCTTAAATCCAGCGACATTGCTACCTGTTGCTGAAGACAGTATTCCGCATGTATGCTTAGATCTCATACATTCTAAAGTTCTACCAAGACCGGATCTTAAAGATCAACCCTTACTACATGCGGACTGGACACTGTTTGTAGATGGGTCAGCACGCAAAACAGAAACAGGCACCACGCAGGTAGGGTATGCAGTTACTACTGCAACTCAGATAATAGAGGCAAGACCACTCCCCGGGAACTTATCCGCTCAAGCAGCGGAACTGATTGCTGTGACAAGGGCATGTCTCCTTTCAGAGGACAGGAATGTCACTATCTATACGGATAGTCAATATGCCTTCTCTACGGTGCATGTGTTTGCTCAGCAATGGAAAAATAGGGGGATGGTTACAACCTCGGGAAAGACATTATCCACAAAGCCCTACTCCTTGGATGACTACAAGCCGTCCAACGGCCACGGGTTTGGCCATCTGTAAATGCGCTGCTCATACCCGTGCTAAGGACCCGGTATCACTTGGTAATGCCCTAGCAGACAAAGCAGCCAAAGAGGCAGCTATGTCCAGTACCTTTTCACTTGAAACCACACCTACAGAATTACAACCAACAGATAAATTTGATTTGCAAACCTTACAAGTCATGCAGGAACTTAGCACAGTACAGGAAAAACAACGCTGGACTAGGTATGGTGTTAGGCAGAACAAAGGAATCTATGTGGGACCGGATAATAAATATGTTTTGCCTACTAATCTTTTAGGTATGCAGCACTAGTTGTGCATGGCCCTTCCCATCTGGGCCCTGCAGCTATGGTTAGAATTATCCACCTTACCTTTTGGACCAAGGGTTTCATTGCATATGCAAAACGTTTTTGTCTATCCTGCATAGTATGTGCTAAATACCACGGGGAGGGTCAGAGTTGCTCCGCATCATTTCCAACACCCCCTATCCTTTTCATACAATATGTATGGACTTCATCGAATTGACCCGGCACAACTAAAGAAGTTTGTGTTAGTAATAGTAGATGCATTTACTAAGTGGGTTGAGGCTTTTCCGGTGACACATCCGGATGCTCAATCAGTGGCTAAAATTTTGGTCAATCACATCGTCCGCACTTTGGACTTCCTACACGCATCTACTCTGACAACGGCACGCATTTTGTCAATCAGATCATACAGAAACTGTCTACAGTTTTCCAAATTGAATTGAAACACCATTGTGCCTACCACCCACAGTCAGCAGGGTTGGTGGAACGCCATAACGGCATTCTAAAAGGCAAGTTGAGAAAACTCATGGCCGAGACACATCAGTCTTGGATTACCTGTCTACCTCTAGCCCTCCTTTCCATAAGACAACTCCCACCTCAAAAGGAGTCACCCCATTTGAGTTGTTGTATGGGAGACCTTATTACGTCCGCAGTGGCAAAACTTGTTGCCTGCGGAACGTGAGGGGGTGAGGAGATAGCTGAGTACATGAGGAAAATGCTGACCAATACTAACAGCTGTTTAACGAATGATTGTTTTTCAGGTTCAAGAGACGACAAGATCACGGAAATCAGACCCGCGAGTGGGTCTGGATCAAAATAATAAAACGCAAGAATTGGGCATCCCCAAATGGGAGGGCCCCTACCAGGTGCTAATCGCAACTCCAACAGCAGTTCGGATTAAAGAAAGGTCCTCATGGATCCACCTAACGCACTGCAAAATCATAAAACATTTTAAGTTAAATAAAGACTTGAGTTCCCCTGAGGAACAAACAGACAGCAGCAATCATGAAGGACAATAATGAGAATAAGAGAAAATGGTTCTATTGCAATGTTTTATTGTTTATAACTATTGTGATTGTAATATTTCTGTTTTGGACATTTCTGTCTTTTAATGAAGCTAGCCATTCAAAAGAGACAAGCACACCAGCTGGCATCCAAACTTTAATACATATCAAGCGATTAAATATGCATATGCATCCTCAATGAATGTCTCAAATTGTTGGGTATGTACTGCAATACCTACTGTACACAGTGGCTTAATGTTAGGGACAGCCCTCTGGGAATAAATGATACTTGGAATAGTTTGTTGTTTGAAACCACAGAAGTACCACTGAGAGACAAGGTGGCGATGCCTCTTCTGGGCGCCAAAATGGAACAGTGTGTTTTCAAAAGATTGGGAAAGTTAAGGTGGGGCTGAGCCAATGTAATTTGACAATAGTTCATAATTGTACCCTAGAAGGGCAGTGTGAGACCAAGTTTGGAGCTATAAAAAAGACATCAATGTAAATGATATTAGTTTTGTTGAAAAATGCTGTATGTATATGGCCTGTTATTTAAGGGCTAAAGCCAAATGGGAGTTATGAATTTGCAACCAATATTACCATCAAAACAAATGATTGTTATTTTATTTGTGGTAGGAAAGCATATAAATGGTTACCATATGGCTGGTCAGGAAGTTGTTTTTGGGATATCTGATACCAGCTATCAGGCACGCAAATGCGTTGCCTCAAGGTAAAATACGAAATGCACGTTCTCTTAATAAACCTATTAATCCCGTTGGTAACATTGATGCGTCATGGATTTATCACCATGACTTGGCACACGCCAGCAGCAAAGGACTCTCACATATGGACCTAGGCGATGATGTAATTGCTTGGGCTGGTATTTTGCCAGCATATGGGACAGTAAAATCCATCTGGGAACTGAGAAAACTGTCAAAACTGTTAGAGACTCTGAGTAATGCGACATTTTCAGCGCTAGAATTGGTGACGGACGAATTAACGGCGATGAGAACAGTAGTTTGCAGAACCGTATGGCGCCGATTTCACCCTAGCGGCGAAAGGAGGTACTTGCGCTCTGATACACGAGGAGTGCTGCTCGTTCATTCCTGATAACGAGCACGCGATTCAGAGCCATCTTGAAATAATTCAACAAGTTTCTGAACTGACTAAACCTGGTCCAAACCCCTTGACTGACTTTTTCCAAAATCTGTTTGGAAACTGGGGTTCTGTGTTGATGAACATTTTAATTGCTGTATGTGTTGGTGCAATCATATTTTTGCTGCTTGGCTGCTGTTGCATACCATGTATCAAAATGATAATATCGAAGGTTATCTCTGCCAATGCTACAAAAGCATATTTCTCTGATTATGAGAAGGTATACAACGTATCTGGGATTGTGTAAAATAAACAGTATACAAAATGTTGTAAGGGGGGAAATGTGGAAAAATACTGAAGTCAACATATTTTGTATTCTGTATTTAAAGGGTTAAGCAGAAAAATGTTCACTGCGTGCAAACTGAAATGTTCTGGAAAATGTTGATCACTGAGGAATGCAGGAGTTAATCTTAAACTACTGATAAGAAAGTTAATGGTGCAAGAATAACTGTGGGTACTGGCTGGTAAAAACAAGTAATCAAACTATCAATTTTAATGAAAGTCCTCTGTGCTACGTGTATGTACGTGCAGGAGGGTCTATATAAGGAGAACTTAAAGTACAAGTAGCCAGACTGCTGGCATATTACTATCATGTAGCAGATCTCCATGCATGTAAAATAAAGCTGTTTTACTTGCTTACAAGAACTTGGTGTGATTCTTCCAGAATATGTTAGAAGAGTAAAATCTTTCGACAATATTATATTCACTACTTCTAATAATGTTGGTTTAGACTTTGATTTCAATTTTCTAGTAATTGCTTTTTGCCATCCACCAGAATTAAACTTAGCAAGCCCATACTGTATCTAGGCAATTCCGATTCTGTATCACAGCTCAGAAAAATCATTTCCTTAGTTATACCAATTTGTTCACCAGGTGTTTTTGATAAAGTAGTCTGCGAGGAATTTTTAAAGTATGACAACTCATTAAACTCCCAAAAGAAATGTTCCCAGTTAACTGTTTCTTCCCCATCACACTTCCAACATTCACAGTCTACCTGAAGAATAATTCTTTGAAGACTGCTTGGAGAACAAAAATTCCTATTCAAACACTTCCAAGCAATGATCCTAAATTTTCTAGACTTTCTTGCATATTTGGGAGCTGTACGTATATCCTCCCATTGTTTCTTTGTGAATTGCTTATCCAGTCTCTCCCAATCCTTTCTAACTTCCTCTGATTGATTCCTACATTCATTGTTCAGTACTTTATATGCCCTACTAATTATTCCTTTTTAACAGCAGCTTCTATTATAGATTCTACTAAAAACTCTACCAGTGCTGGTGTTTCATTTAGGAACCCCTATTTCTTTTTCTTTGTTTATACTCTGACGTTAATCCTTGATAGGGAAATCAATCATTAGCCTTCTGTCTAAATGAACTCTTGGCTTCTTCCCATTGTATTAACATTCCCTGTCTAGTTATTTGTTCCCAATACACTGGTTCCTTTGCAAATTTTCTCCAGTAAATTCCAAACCCTCTTGCCTATTATTGGTATTCTTAATTACAATCATCCCTATTGGCAGAATCTACTTTTGCCATCCCACCCATTAGCTTTGTTCTTAGAACACTTTCTGCTACTTTATGAATATGATATTCTGTATGTTTATTGTTACTTTCCTTAAGGCTCTGCATCCAAAATCCAAGTCTCTCCTTGTTTCTTGAGCCCCCCCCCCATTTCATCCTTTGTGGCTGTTGGGGTCCCTTCAGTGAGAAGAGTGAGCCATTCTTGTCAGTCCTGGGAGAGGGAACAGGGAAGGTTTCCCTTTTGTGTCAGAGTGGGGTGCCCATCCCTTTGGAAGTAGCTGTTGCCATTAGTAACATGGCTGGCCCCATTTTTCCTGTCTAAAAAGAAACAGAAAACCTAGCATGTATCTATACCTCAAATTTCTTTGGATTGGAGTAGTTTATTGACTCTGGCTCAGAGTTTAATTCAAAGTAGTTTCTGGTAAAAGAAAGAGGGATTCCTGTTTTCCTGAAGAGATTCAAGATTCTGAATCTGAGCAGGAAGATGTAGGGGAAAATAAAGGGTATTTTCCTCAGATTTCTGATTCAGGCACACAGACGATTTCGGTTTCTGATTCTCTCTATGGGGGGTTCTCTTTCTCAGAGACTGTTGCTATAATCTGCCATTGTTTTCAGTGGGAGAACACTGATGGTTCTCAATCCCTCAGAAAATACTGAGAGTTGTTAAAGAAGCATTTTCCATTGCCTACACCTATTCTTCCTGTTCTGTCTGCTTTAGAAGGATGTATGTCTGTTACTGCTGCAATTTTTGCTGATAGTCACCAAGCAGTAGGAACATCTATCTGGGAGGGAGGAACTGGTTTTATCAATCCTTGGGACAACATGTGATGAAGAACAGGTGGAAACAAAAGCTTCGGATCTGAAGGATGAGGACTGACCCCAGGAAAGGAGACATTTCATTCCACTGCCATCTGTAAAAAGGCAGATAGGGTGTATAAATTTGCTCAGTCTTTTACATTTTTATACACCATTCCCAAATTTGACCCAGCAGCTATAGCTTTCATTGATCCCATTACTGCTAAGCACTTAATTCCAATCCTACTCTTTCTGATTAGGATGGGAAAATTATTAATAGGTATGGGGGAAAGTATATACTTCTGCAAATTTGATTTTCTGACTTTTCAGTTTTCAGGCTCATATGTTAAACTTGGTTCTAATAAATTGTGAAAGTATGAGGAATATTTTATCTGCAGTTTCTTCTTGTGAGGAAAAATCTAACTTAACTTGGTTGCTTCTGTGGCACAGGTCACGATTCATTGTTTGCAGTGTGTGAATGACTTTGTTGATGCTTCTTCCAGAGCTATAGCACTGTTTTGAGGTTTACATGGCTGCATTCTCAGAACCTCCAAGATGATAAAAATATGATTTTAAATCTTCCATTGGATGGACATTTAGTGTTTGGCCCCTCTGCTGCATAGGTGATTAAAAAGTGTGATGAAAGGGGCGAGCTGATCCCTAGGAATCGCTAAGATTTTTCACTCCTCCTTTCCCAAATTGGCCAAGGGATTTTCTTCTCATCCAATTTTGGCAAAAAAAGAAAAAGAATAAATAGCCTGAAAAAATTCAGGTAAACAGACCTGTAAGAAGAAATGGCAAGGTGGTTCCAAAAACAAGTCTCAAACATCTTTTTTTTCTTTTTCATAAATCCCAGTTCAGGTCTTATAGGCCTCCTTTCTGGCCAACAAGGTGCTAAAAAGAGAGGACAAGGGAAAGGTAGCAACAAGAAATAGGGGCCATTTCAGAAAAAGGGACAAAGTGCAGAATGACTATGGAGCATTCTTTCCTCCTTCCAGTATGTCTTCTACAAATGTGTCCCACAAACTAGTCTGCAACATCCCCCCCTTCTAGCAAAAGATAGTTTCAGATTTTTGAGTGCTAAAAGTGGTGCAGAAGGGTTACAGATGACACTGGATACAAAACTTTCCTTTCAGAGGAATTCCTGTCTACCCTCTAAAACAAAAGTGAGTAGTTTTTTCCTCAGGTTCTTCAGTCATTGCACACCTACAGAGTCATAGAACAAGTTCCCTTAAGTAAAACCATATAGATGGCTGCGGTACCTACCAGAAATAAACCCAAACAAACACTAAAAACAAACTCCACTAGTAGAATCCTCACCTAAACAGGATGTATAATAAAAGAAAACTCTTGTTCAAAAACAGGAAAAGCAAACCCCTCAAAGACAAGTGCTCTCTTATGCAACTAAACAAGAAAGTAAGAGGTTTAATTAAGTCCAACAAGGCCAACTATGAAGTCAGGCTTGCCTCATAGACTAAGGAAAATCAGAAGGTTTTCTTCAGTTATGGCCAGAACCTTAGAGGTAACACACAGCAGTGTGCTGAACTGCTGGTGAACAGTACCACCTACACCAATGAGAGACATAGCAAATCTACTTCACTCGCATCAATCTCCATCTTGTGAAATCCTCTCTGACATACTTCACCCCCTCCAAGCTATTAGCATGGGCCAAGAGCTGGCAACACTCGCTAAAGCCAAGAACACTGCCTCCATGGGTCCCAACAACATCCCTGGTTGCCTCCTGAACACTCTAAAACAAAACCTATCAAGACTACTTGAGGCACCATCAGCCTTAAAACAGGCTACATTCCAAGTTAATGGAGGACCACAGCAGTCATTTACCACAAAAAGAGTGGACTATCGACTGACACAGGGAACTATAAACCCATCAGTCTAACAACGCTAATGTGCAAAGTCATGGAACAAATTATCATGAAAATAATAAGGACATTTGCAACCTACAGACACTGGACCAGTCCCAGTTTGGCTTTGTTAAGGGAAGGTCATGCCTACTTAACTTGGTAGACTTCTTTGACAGGGTCACCAAGGCAATGGACAAGGGTAAAATAGTGCATACCACATATCTTGACCTGACTAAGGCAGTTTATTTAATATCCTACTCGGGCATTGTTGATAATCTCTCTGAGCTAGGAGTAAACCCTTACTTAACTCGCCGGACTGCCGACTGGCTCACAGGACTTGAAAAGTTAGGAATGTTGAGACCACCTTCACCAACAGACAGATCACTATTGGACTACCTTAGAGCTCCATGCTGAGTCAGCTCATGTTTGGCATCTACTTCTTGTAAATCAAGGCTAACATTAAATGCTTCTGGCTCACCAAGTTCAAAGATAAATATAAATTGGGAGGTATTATAGATTCTTCCTAAGACACAAACATCTTGTAAGAGAGTTTAACAAAGACAAATGACTGCTGCCAAGCCATGGCCTAAAACACAATACCAAAAATTTGCATTATAATGCCTTTTGGGAAACTGTCAATGCAAGTTAATTACTCCATTGATAAAATGCCCTAAAAGTTGGCCCAGTAGTAAGAGTTCTGGGAACATATGAAGAGACCAGTCTGGCCTTTGACCAACATATAACTAAGATAATAAGAAAATCATTCTTTTTCACCCGACGTACAGGTAAGGGCTTGACATCCCGGTCCAAGGAGGTTGTAGTACCACTCTACTCAGCCCTTATCAGACCTGTCATTGAATACAATGCCCCCTTTGGCATGTATCTAACCAGAAACTTGCAACAGTTGAACCGCCCACTAAGGATTCTCACCAGAGAATTCAGGGCTGATCACCTAAAGGTTCTATCTTTGTATTCATTCTCCTATAGGCTGCTAATTTGGGATCTTTGCTTAGCTTGCAGGGCTTCCTTAGATCCAGCCCTGATGAATCTTTTGCACATGCACCAGACACATTACATCCAGCGATCTAAACTTAGCTTTTGACATAAACAGAACATGTTGGAGAGACATATGTCTCCCAGAGGATACCCACACTATGGAATAGGCTCCCCATCCATGTAAGACAGAGTTCATCCCTGACTATTCAAACAGAACCTTGACAATTGGATGGGAAATTGCAAACTTACCCCTGCTCTGGTCCATTGTCCCTTATGGATAGAGGCAGCTAATAAGAAAAACATTATCCTAACTACCACCACCCCTACAAATTTTTAGCTACCTGCCTACTAACATCTTTTTCCCTTATGATACTTGGGATCTAAATGGTTTGGGCTGTGCAACTAGGCTTTAATTACACTAATGGTCATTAGCCTGGTAACAACCTATGAACCTATTCCAGAATGTTTGTTCTATTTTTTTGCAGTTTGTAACCAACTTAACATCTCAATTAATACTGTGCAATCCTCATGCATGGTGCACTTCTATTTCTGTTACTACTTTGGCAGCTGGTCCTTTATTATCTGTCTTTCATTGTCTAATTAACAGTAGGTATCAACTCAGTACCAAAGTTTCCATCCAGCTACAGAACATACTTACATCCTATGTAATTTTCTACATTAACAAATAAATTATATGTTTTATTGTTCTGCTATTCCATTTCAGTCTGTTCCCAGAAATAAAGAATAAAATTATGTAAAACTCCTATCCCTAACCCAAACCATATTTTAATACTCTATTTTTAATTTCTCAATGGTGTCTTATGGACCCTTTACTTTTTGGAACTTATTTACATATCTGTACATATTATCTCTTGCCAATTATTCCATTTTTTCTTCCATTTCATGTAACCTTTCACTCCAACGTCCTTTTCATCCCCATCCCTTTTTTGGTCATAAGATCCTTCACCCCCTGCACTGGTGGTATTTGCCTCCTTTTCCATTTTCTCGTTATTTTTTACTTACTCCCATCTATAATAATAGGATATTAAGGCCTTCCTTTCTTTGGATATTCTTTCCTGATATCCTAGCAAAAATAATTTTGAAGTAACTTATGTGTTATCACCTGGCAATGCTTTCACTAACTGATTGATTGATTCCTGCTCTAAAAATTTCCAACTGCTTACATTCCTAAAAATTATGCTTCCAGGTCCAACTAGCTTTGCTGCATCTCAGCATCTTTAATCTATTTATGGAAAGATTTTTGCCAGTCTGATCGGTGTATAAAAGTACTTATGTAGGCATTTGCAAGTGAAGGTCCTAAATTTCATAGCCTTCGTACACACGTTTGGGACCATTATCATTTCCCTCCATTCCTGTCTAGTTATTTCCTACCCTTTCTCTTTCGCCCATTGCACCCTCAGTTCTTCCTCTATCTGCTCTGTATTTTCCCATATCAACTCTTTACTCATTTTTAACAGTCCTCTCATTTCTTTTCCCACCATTCTCCTCTCTTCTATCTCCTTTAGAAATGTCTGCATACCCCTCCCCTCTTTCACCTTCTTATGCCATTTACTCCATCTCGATTTCAGTGCCTGATAATCCCATTTTAAATTCTTATGTAATTGGTACTCGTACTGTATTTTTTGCCAAGTTTTACATTGTCCCCCTTTAAGTAACTGACTCCAATATTGAACCATATTGGTATCAAAGAAAGAGGCCTCTGGGAGACCAGTACTAGATCTTTAATTTCTAAGTCTGTACATGAAAGTACCAAAATTCAAAATGTTGACCTTACAGAACATGTTACGATTCATTCCACCCATGAGGTACTTGATAGCACTATATTAAAGGATGCCCATTACCACATTTACATAGTCTCAAGCTTCATGAACTTTCTAAGGGTCTCTGTTTCTGATTGACAACTTTTTTTATTTTGCAGAGTCTTTAGTCAAATGTCAAGTGTCATTAACTTGGATTATGTCTCTTTTGAGCAACTTGGCCTTCCAGATAAGCATAGCAAATTCCTCCTTGACTCCGTGTCACAGAATTATGTTTCTTGGCTGCCTTCTAGGTATTTTTCTTCAAATGACTGTTTTGACACAAGAGAGAGCAGATTTTCATCTGGAATCTTTTCTGACCTTCTGCAATCAGTCTCAAGCTTCTGCTAGAGAATTTCTCAGTATCCTAGGGTTCCTGCAGCTTCTATGAGTCTCAAGATTCCCCTAGCCAAAGATGCAATGATTTCTAAAAAAAAAAAAAACCTTCCACCCAACATTTGCATTCTCTGGAGTATCAAATTCCAGTTTTTGCTTTTATAAAAAGGGATCTGCATTGCTGAAAACAATGGTTTCAAATGAACCCAGACCATCTCTGTCCTCAGACCCCAAACCAAGGTTTCACAATAGAAGCATCAGATTTTGTTTGGAGAGCAGTTTCCATGAAGGTGAGGGTAGAGGTACAAGGGATGTGGAGTCCTTCAAACAGTTTCAAGCACATCAGCATAAAGCAGATGTTGGCTGTGATCCATGCCTTGAAGGATCTCCATCACTTATGGTCCCCAGGACCTTTTCAAGTAATTACAGACAATACCACAGTCATGTTGTATATACATAAACAAGCAGGGAGGTACAAGATCATATCCCTGTGCAGGCTGGTTGTGATGGCTTGGTAGCTAGGTCTTCAGTATTCCTTAACCTTGCAAGCATGTTACATTCCATCAAAGTAAAATATACTGGCAGACAAGCCAAGGAGGACCAAGGCAAGCCCTCATGAATGGAAACTGAACAAGGGAGGGCTTCCAGGAACTGATCCAGTTATGAGGAACACCTCAAATAGATCTATTCACCTTTCAAAACAGACAGCTAAACAGATTTTGCTCCAGGGTTCCTTGCATGCAAGATCAGTTTTCATTCCCATAGAAAGGAAAGTTCCTCTAAGTGTTTCCACTCTTTCCATTTTAATTCTAAAGATTCAAAAGGCATTTTATGGCATTGCTCCCCTACCCACCTAATTTTACCACACACCTATCATCTGTGTCACCCATTCCCTGTACTTCCCCAAACAACTTTACTATCTCAGAAATGTTACTGTTTCAGTTGACCTATTTTCCAACTTCCATCTAACGTTTAGGACCAGTCTCAACAGCTTTTCTCCCTTCCTTACTGCTTTGCACTACATCCACTCCTACTCAGACTCCTCCCAACAGTACTTCTGAGTCATTAATGAGTAAATCTTCATCTATCCCTGTGATCTTTTCTTATATACTAAGATTAAAATTTATTTTTTCATCTCTTCCGATATAATATCTCTCGGCCTTCACTCATCTCCCTGTCTCTGTCGTTGACTCCCTGTACCCTCAATATCTCTACATCCATGCACAATTAAAGCAGTACTTTTTGCTTTGCTACCTTCTTTGCCCATATCCATTCTACACTGTTAATAGGCCTCCACCACATAAATTCATATCATGATTCCCCACACCTATAGACTTAAGCATCTACACATCACCCAAGGGAATAAACACAATCTATTTTTCTACATTTTAACTTTTATTTCCCTAATCAAACCACCCTACTTGTTATCTAAACTATATCTTCATCCTCTGTCCTTTCAAACACTTGAATTTCTTACATTTCTGAAATATGTTTCTCCTATAATTTTTCATACTAGTACCTCTTCTCTTACTTACACATTTAATATCCTACCAACATCCATTAAATTCACAATTCGAACAAAAGTCTTATATTGTGCCCTGCAAGCAAATTATTGACCCTTATATACTAATCACACCCTATTTGTATCAGCACTCATATATCCTACTATTCAAGCACAGTTGTCTAAAGCAACAGTCATTTACTCACAAATTGGGTATTAAACATAAAATCAAACCAGAGTGCCTCTTCCCATACCATCATACTTATATGGCCATAAAACAGTGAAGACATCACTCAACTCAGCATATTCAGGCACCAGATGGCATGTTTGCATTAGCTCCTTTATAAGAACCACCTCACTCACAGTCCCACCCTGTCCTTTGTCTGTACCATACCAACTTACAAAGTACAAAATCCCTGAAAAGAACATGACTAGCATTACAGACTTCAAACATCATAGTTGCAATAGAAACCTGTCTCTGCCAGGTAGCAAAAAATAAAATTACCCTACCAGGCTACACCATTATCAGATTAGAGAGACTTAACAGAAAAGCATGTGTTAGTGCTATTTTCTACAAAAACACACTAGAAATCTCCCTTTTCTCCTCATATCCAGTCATCTTTTTCTAATTCAGAAATCCTGCTAATCATGTTTAAACTAAACACTCACAAGACAATCACAGTCATAGGTATATACTCCACCACATGTAACAATGCTAAAACACTGGAAGATTTTTCCTGTTGGATCTTCTGATGAAAAGAAAACAAAACTCATGAAGCCAAAATAAGCAATGAAATAGGAAGAGGAGAAATGATTTCTCAACCTTCTTGCCAGGGTAATGTTAATATAGATGGTCATACCATAGAATCTGATAATACAACCACTAATATACATCTGTACAAATTCACTGAATTTATAACCACACCAACTAGATATAATAAAGCCAAAACCAGACAATCAACCCTTGATTGCAGTCATTTTCTACAAATAAAATATCATCCCATGGAACTTTGTCAGATCTCTTACAAATCTATACCATAAGGTACAAAAGAAACAGTCCCAAAACACATCATTACAGTCTGGTAAAAAAGCTTACTATTTTTCATAAAGGCATTTTTATTAATACACTACATCTCCTTAATTGGAGTCATTAAAGACTCTCCTCATAGATAATGCTGTCTTCAAGTTCAACAAAATCTTTCTAGGTGTTCTAAATACACCACCTTCCCTTAGAATAAATACAGCCAAACCAACCATTCCCGTTGGCTATGCTTAGCAATTAAACTTATGAAACAAAGTGAAAAGCAAAAAACATAAAGCAGCTTCTGCTTTACTTGCATATAGACAACCAAGAAACATTACAAAACAATACATCACTAAATATAAGAAAACCTACTATTCAACCATTCAAAGCATATATCCAAAGCTTTTGTGGGCCTCAGTCAATAAACTGTTTTTTTTTAACATCTTCATTGAATCATCTTATGAGACATATGCAAACATTCATGTATACATAAGAAAACAAATCATATTAACATATTTCCAGGTGCAAACATTATGCATCACATACATGCTTTTGTAAATTTATTATCAATTCAGCATTACATAAATTAATCACTTCCTGCCTTCCCTTAAACCTCACTCCTCTTCCAAAACATTATTCTGCGTGTGTTCTTCCCATAATTTCTATTTTATTCTATACAATTTGCCCCTAACTTTTTCTAAATATCCCACTTTCAGTTATTTTATCCCTATTACAATATTCAATACTTGAAATACATTTGGTTTAGACTTTGGTTTCCATTTTCCAGTAATTGCGTTTTTGGTAGCCACCAGAATTAAACTCAGCAAGGCCTCACTATATTTACCCAATTCATATTCTGTATCCCAGCTGAAAAAAAAAATAATTTCCTTAGTTAAACCCATTTGCTCACTCAATATTTCTGACAGAGTACTCTGAAGGGAATTTTTAAAGTCTGCCCACTCATTACACTCCCAAAACATATGTTCCCATTTAGCTGTTTTTCCCCATCATACCTCCAACATTTGGCACTTTACTATTAAGTGGTCAAGGCTTGGAAGATTGACCATTGGAAACACTGAAATGCACTGCTGAATATTGGAATACCAACCATACAGCATGTCTACTGCAACCTCGAATCCAGAAAATAACCTACTGTACTGGACCCAGGAACAAGTGCTAACATGGGGCTGGCAGTGGGAGCAAAGTTGGGCTTCGGTATTGCTAATGTTCAGTATTTTGCTGATGTTCATCATGTTTCACTGTTGCAGTCATTACAATTGGGTTATCCTGCTGGCAGGCTACCCGCATTCGGCCTGAATTCCAAAGTCTAGGTCCGGCGTCGGTTGCTGTCGCCTCTTCCCTGACGTCAGTGCGCCAGGGGTATAAAAGATGCAGCTGACGACATTTTCTTCAGTCTTTCTTGCTGCGCGGTGCCCGAAGCAAAAGCAGTTCGCAAGTGCCAGTTGGCTGACTCCTGAGATTTTCAAGCTCGAATTTCAGATCCGAAGTCTTCATTAAAAGCCAAGTACCCCGTTGGGGAAACTTTTTTCTTGCTCCAGACCGATGTCAGAAAAAGTTAATAATTGTATTTCTTGTGGGAAGCAAATACATCATAAGGATTTTCATTCTTACTGCATTCCTTGCCTAGGCCCTGACCACGATGTTGTTAGTTGTCGGTTTTGTGCTAGATTTAACCAACGCACTATTAAGTGTCGGTACGATTTTGCATTTCATTACTTTGGCAGAAGATTTAATTATATAATGCCGTTGGAACAGCTGACTACCGGAATTTACAAAAAAACGCAAGGAAAAAGAGAAGGACAGGCATCCGAGGTCCAAAACTGACGAGGCTTCTTCTAGGCCAGTCTCCGGTTCTCAGTGAGGCGCTTTCGCAGCCCCTGACGACTGCTACTTTAGAGCCGTAGGCCGATACCGACTCCCATGTGGAGTCAACCAGGCCTACAGAAACTCAAGGTATTGGACCTTCGGAAACCATTCCCTCAGATGGGTCCGGAGCCGCTGAGCAGGCATCGGCTTCTGAGGGCGTTTTCAGACCTACACAATTATATGTTAAAACTACTTCAGCTACAAAGGCAAAGACTAAAACAGCTTTAAAAACAAAGAAACAAGTACAACAGCCCCATGGACAGGCCTCTATGCCTAAAAAAAACAAATGCTCAAAATGGCCGAAGACCTAATTACTTTGATCAGGGGTTCTCATCCCCCTCCTGACAAGAGGCCTAGGCAAGAGGTAGAATATGAATCTTCAGATCAGGTTTCCATTTAATCTGATTCCTCTTCTGATCAGGAATACTCTCTTCCTTCTTATGAGGATTCTGATGCTGAAGAATCTATCCCCTCAGCCTCTCCTGAGGATTATTCTTTTGGGGAAACACTGCATACCATGAGGGAGCATTTCCACTGGGAGAGCCAAGATTATTCAGAATCTAAGAAAAGGCTCAGAGACTTTATTTTACTGCCTCAGCACAGGCCCCTGGCTATTCCACCTGCGCTAGACATTGTAGATGATGTATTTTCAGAGTCCAGTCTGACTCCAGACTCCTTACCTCCAGCTCCTGTTAAGCCAGACAGATACTACAGGGTCCCAGACTCACACACATTTCTTTTTAAAAACCCTGCTGCTGACCCAGAAACTCTCTCTCAGGGTCCCAAGGGGGTCAAGGCTTCCATTGCAAAAAACCCTACCCCCTCTGACAGAGATTCCAGTGCACTGGACAGATGGGGAAAAAAGATTTACACTTCTGCTACCTTGGCTATAAGGGCTTTAAATTGTCAGTTTCACATGCTTAAATATCAGCAATACATTATGTCACTGCTTAAACAGAAAATGTTGACAAATTCTGAATGTGCAGAAAATAAAGAAATGCAGGATTTATTGCATGCAGCTGAACAAGTTGGAAAGCATACTTTACAATGTGGTTTTGATTCTTTGGAGGCCTCCTTCAGAGCCGCTGTTATGGGTTCTGTCATTAGGAGGCATGCTTGGTTAAAGGAACAGAATCTGCCTGATCATGTTAAAGCAAAATTATTAGATGCTCCATTAATGCATGATACCTTGTTTGGTGTTAAAGCAGAAGAGATGTTGAAGAAAATGGAGGACAAAGCCAAATTTATGCAAACAGTCACGGATTTCTTACAGGTACAGCCTCCAAGATTTAGCAGACACTGGCCTACAAAGAACTGGTCCTTTCCAGCATCAGACAGGCCACAAAGAGGATACAGATGCCCTAGAGGCAGATACCAGCTCCAAGGCTCTTACAGGTCTAAACAATGGGGTGCTTCTACCTCCAAAAGCGGAGAAGACAAATCACAGCCATACAGAAAGCAGTCCCAATGACTTCCCCCTGCCAGCGCCAAACACTTATCTTCTGGCAGCTCCTTTAGGGGGAAAACTAGCACTGTTTTCTCAAAACTGGCACCTAATCACCCAGGACAAATGGGTCTTGAACATAGTGTCACAAGGTTATAGGTTCCACTTTCACACCATGCCAAGGGCAAACGGTATGCTGGACCTGCCAAAAAATCAATGGGCAGAGGCATAAAAACAAGTTTCATCCCTCATGGACATGGGGGCCATTCAGCAAGTGCCACAACAAGAGCAGGGACAAGGATTTTACTCAAGACTTTTCTTGGTGCCCAGAAAGGACAAAGTCTGGAGGCCAATACTGGACCTATCTATTCTAAACACATACCTGAATATTCCAAAATTCAAAATGTTGACTCTGCAGCAGCTTCTGCCCATGCTGGGCAAGAAGGCTTGGCTTGTAACTTTAGACCTAAAAGAGGCATACCTGCATGTTCCAATCAGACAATCATGCAGAAGATACCTCAGATTCATAGTTGGCTCAATGCACTACCAATTCTCTGCACTGCCCTTTGGCTTATCTACTGCACCCAGGGTCTTCACAAAATGCCTGGCACCAGTAATTGCTTTTTGCAGACAAAGAGGAATACAAATATATCCTTACTTGGACGACTGCCTTATTCAAGCAGAGAACAAAGACATATTACTACAGCATCTGGCGTTTGTAAAAAGATTATTAACATGCATAGGGTACACAGTAAACGAAAAGAAATCAAAACTTGTATCCTCTCAAGAGATAAGATTCCTGGTTGCAAGCTTAAATACAACTGCCCAGATGGCTTATCTCACGCCAGACAAACAAAGGCAACTGAATACTTATTTCAAAAAGATGGCAACAAACACCCAGTTAACTGCAAGAAAAATTCTGCAGGCTTTGGGCTTCATGGCATCCTGCATTCTCCTAATTCCATATGCAAGACTGCATATGAGGAAATTACAATGGTATCTAAAAGGTGTTTGGACTCAACATTGCCACAGCCTGGAAACAATAATTACACTCATTCCCTGCCTGCAACAGGAGTTTCGATGGTGGGCAAAGGCCTGTCACCACAACAAGGGACCGCCATTCACCATAACCCCAGCCAGGTAGACATTGACAACAGATGCATCGGATTATGCCTGGGGGGCCCACATGGCAGGAAAATGTATTCAGGGCTCATGGTCCGCAAACCAAATGCATCTACATATCAACTAAAAAGAGATGCTAGCTGTTCAAAATGCCCTGACAGCCTTCAAGGACCTACTTCATCCAGGACAACTACTGATAAGGATGGACAATACTACAGTTATGTGGTACATAAACAAGCAGGGAGGCACACATTCCTACCCCCTTTGCAGACTAGCCATGACTTTGTGGGACACAGCATTGACTTACCAGGTACATCTGCAAGCACAATTCCTGCCAGGAAGGATAAATACTCTGGCAGACAAACTAAGCAGAAACTTCATGGATCCCCACGAGTGGAAATCAGATCCACAAGTCTTCAACATGATAACAAGGAATTGGGGATGCCTGGACATAGATCTATTAGCCTCCCCTCACAACTGCCAGCTCCAGCTACAGAGATTCTGCACAAGGACTTATCACAAGCAAGCATGGAAAGTGGATGCTCTATCTTTCAGCTGGAAAAACTTAACAGCATATGCCTTTCCCCCACTGCCTCTCCTCCCCAAGGTACTCCTAAAGGTCGGACAAGAGAAGCCAAAAATGATATTGATTGCCCCAGTCTGGCCCCGCCAGCACTGGTACCCAATCCTCAGGAACTTGACTCAATGCCCAGCATGGGCATTACCTCAAATTCCTCACTTACTGACCCAACAAAACAATCAGATCTTACACAGCCAACTCAGGACCTTAAATCTGGGAGCATGGCGGATAATGTAGCTTTTCAAAACACGCCTCTCTCTCTAAAGTGGTGATGGATGTTATTTTGGAGGCCAGGAGGCCCAGTACCAGAAAATCTTATGCAGAAAAATGGAAGAGATTCTGTGCTTGGAACCAGGCACAAGGAATTAACATGACTGTTCCAAATATCCCTCAGATTTTACAATACTTAACTGAGATGCTGGACAAAGGCCTATCCTTTTCATCAATTAAGATTCATGCCTCTGCCATTTCAGCTCATTACAATACAGAGCCACCTATTTTTTCTCATCCTTTATTAAGGCAGTACCTCAGAGGAGCCAAAAACTTACGGCCTCCAAGGAGATCACCAATACCTGCATGGGACCTCAATTATGTCTTGGAAAAACTCACTCTGCCTCCTTTTGAGCCAGCCGCTACAGCTGACATAAAATTTTTATCATGGAAAACAGCTCTGCTCCTAGCAATAACCTCTGCAAGATGAGTCTCAGAGCTACAGGCACTCATGGCTGTGGAACCTTTTATAATTTTTCTTCCAGATAGCGTTTCTCTAAGGACAAACCCCACATTTATGCCTAAGGTAGTGTCCAGTGTGGCCCTCAACCAAACTATTCATTTGCTTACCTTTTATCCAAACCCGCAGAATAAGGGTGAGAAACTTCTGCATTTTTGGACATGCACAGACAACTGCGCTTCTACTTGGACAGAACCAAAGCTTTCAGAAAGATTGAGCAGTTACTGGTAGCATATGCTGCAGGATCACAAGGAAAGGCTATCTCAAAGCAGACTATTTCCAAGTGGATAGGTCACTGCATTTGTTTATGCTATTCTCAACATGGCAAATCAGTGCCTAAGGGCATTAGGCCACATTCAACCAGAGCAGCAGCCACTTCAGCAGCCTTCCTCAGAGGAGTGCCAACCAAAGACATTTTAGAGGTTGCAACCTGGAGTTCAGTGCACACTTTTACAAAGCACTATCACTTACCACTCTACTCCAAATCCAGGGAAGGCTTTGCCACTGCAGTCCTGCAGGGCCTCATAACCGCTCCTAATTCTATTTAGTTCCAGCCTCCCAACCTTAGCTTTGGGATTCAACCGAATTGTAATGACTGCAACAGTGAAACACAAACATAGTACAGTTGTGTACCTACCATAAATGTAGATGTTCAAGTGTATTCACTGTTGCAGTCCAGGTTACCCTCCCACCATCCCCCTTTTCCTTTGCTGGGACTTCTCTGTACTTCTCTATTCTATACTACCTATGTGGTGTATTTGCTTGTAGATGAAGGAAACTTGTTACTTGTGGCATGCATGCTTTATAGACATATTTTTAGCCTACCCTTTTGGGGGCACCTGACATCTGGGGCAAGAAAAACTGAAGAAAATGGTGTCGGCTGCATCTTTTATACCCCTGGCGCACTGACGTCAGGGTGGAGGTGACAGCAACCGATGCCGGACCTAGACTTTGGAATTCAGGCCGACTGCGGGTAGCCTGCCAGCAGGATAACCCAATTGTAATGACTGCAACAGTGAATACACTCGAACATCTACATTTATGGTAGGTACACAACTGTACTTTCTGTGTCCACAGTTTCAATATGTTCAGGTAGAGCTTCCTAGCCTCAGCCACGTGATTGCCAACCCATTTGGTATCTACCTGAGGAAAAATTATTTGATGTCTATAGAAAAATACCTATGCAAACTCTTCCATGCAAAAGTCCTAAATCTTCCATACATTGTTGCATATTTGGGAGCCATACATATATCCCCCCATTGTTTCCTTCTGAACTGCTTGTCCAGTCACTCTACCCAATCTTTTCTAACCTCATCTGAATGATTACTATATTGTGTAGTATTTTGTATACCCTAGTAACTATCCCTTTTTTAACAGCAGCTTCTGTTCTAAATTCAGTTAAAAACTCTACCACAGCAGGTCTTTCACTTAGGATTCTCTTTGTCTATACTCAAATATTAATCCCGGACAGGGAATGCAGTCTTTAGCCTGCAGTCCAAATGCCTGCTTGGCTTCTTCTCTTTCTGTTACCTTTCCCTTCTCTAGTTACTTGCTCCTAATACCCTTGTTCCTTTGCCGGTTTTCTCCAGTAAATTCCAGCCCCCTTTTGCTTAGTCTCTGTACCCCTAATTGCAGTCAACCCTATCAGCAAAATCTCCTTCTTACTTCTTAGAATACTTTTTGCTACTTTATGAATATAATATTCAGTATGGCTGTTATTTTCCTTAAGGGTCTGCATTCAACATCCCACTCTCTCCTTATTTCTTGATTTCCCACTGCTTCATAATCATCCCTATCCATTTTAAGGTTTAGCTTTCTGCTTCTGTTATGCATATGAACATTAACCCTGTAGCTGTAAAATATCCCTTCATATCAAGTAATCTTAATCCACCTTGTTCTGTTGGAAATATTGACTTATCCCACTTGACCCTTGCCCTTTTCCTCTGCCCAATAAACTCCTTCAACTCTTTATTAATTACTGTCCACAACTTGCTATCCATTTCCATAAACAAGACCTTGCAGTTTTTCCTTTTTTTTATCTTTTGATTAGTCTGTTACCCCATATCCTTAGCTGCCATAACACAATCCTTTTTAATCCATACTCCTAAATACTTTATTTTATTTTGTCTCCATAAATATGGGTATTGCTGGACCAGTCCTTGTATGGGTACATAGTTTACATCTACAGGTATGTGCCGCTAGATGTCTGGGATAGGTTTTATCCCATAGAACATTAAGCAGCGCGGACATTATGTAAACACCCTATACTTTGCATTGTGCTTCGCTTAGAGTCCAAATGCATAATGGCCAATTGCATTTATGTCCGCTTAGTATAGTATGGATGTAAATGCAGTCAGATGTGCAGAAGGATGTTAAGTGGCCACACCTGTATAGCCTTTGTTTTATCTTCATTAAATTTATATCCTGAAAAGACTTGAAAATGTCTCAGGATGTTTCACAACACTGAGATGTCCTTTTCTAGTTGTATCAACTACAAAATAATAATAATTGCAAATAAAGTCAACTTTTCTTGATTACCATACTGATTATATCCTTGAATTTCTGTGCCCCTTATTTTCTTTGCAAGTAGCTCTATATGTAAAGCAAATAACAAAGGGTAAAGAGGCTTCCATTGCCCTACTCATAAAGTCCCAGCTTACTCTGTCGATTGCTTTTTCTGCATCAAGACCCACCAACAACAGTGGTATTTTCTTGTACTCTACTTTCCTGTGGATCAGCATTATTTTATTAATGTTGTCAAATGTTTGCCTCCGCTCCACAAAACTACATCAATTCATATCTATCAATTTTGACATCACCTTTGCCATTCTTTCAGTTATTATAGACAATAATCATGGTTTACAATTGAAATGGGCGTATATGGAGCTGTGTGTGTGGCTTTTACCATCTTTAGGAATTACAGCCACCACAGCTTTCTTCCAGGATGCTGGTGCTTCCCCTCCTTTTAAAATGCTTTTAAACAAAACCTCCCAGATCTATATCAGTTTCTTCCATCCTGGCTTCCAAAATTCTACACGAATACCTTCTCTTCCCAGAGACTTTCCTGTGGATTGATTGTATGTCACCATTTTTATCCCATCATCTCTGATCTTAACTATTAATTGTTGAGCTTCATCTACCTCTAACCTTAGCATACTTCAGTCTTCCATAAATATTTCCATTTGTGCTCTTTCTTGATTTCCACATTTCTCTTCTTTATATAAAATGTCATAACATTTCTGAAATACCTCTAATACCAGAATCTCTGGTTATTTTTTCATGTTATAGCTCCCTAAATTAAGCAACAACCCTTTCCACTTTCTATTGCCTAAGTTGGTCTGCTAAAAGTTTTTATGCTCTGGAAGTATCAAAAAACAGTTGCTTAACAGCAGTCTCTCTAAACTCATGCATATTATCCAGATACTCCCTTATTTTCTCTTTAGCATTCTGAAATCGTGTCTCCTCTTGTTCTGTGAGATTCCCCTTATTCTGCAATACTTTAACCCTTGTTAGCCCCTCTAAATAATTTCTGTTACTTAACTATATGTCTTTTTTTTATTTATACCCTATTCTTAAGCTCTGGGGGAATTATCCCACTCACTAGCTATAACTTCTGAAGAAATGTATGTCTTACCTAATAATTCTCAATAATTTCCACTACTTTTGTTTTTCTTTCGCTTTTCCCGGTTAGGGGTCTTCACAGCGGAACTTCAGTCCGCTAATGATTGGCAGTCGATTTTTACAGTGCCGAGGTGCCAGCCCGACGCCCAACCTTCAACGAAGGCACGCCCATTCACGCATGTCTTTCAAACGCCACTCGACTGTGGGGAGGACATGCAGACTCCACACAGAAGGCGCTCCAGCCAAGAATCGAACGGGAGATCCTCTTGCTGTGAGGCAACAACACTACTGCTGCACCACTGTGGCTTTAATTCCTTAAATTTCTCTCTCTCTCTTTAACAGGTAGGTTGGGAAGTGCCAGTGTCTCACTTTTACTTAATAATAATGCATTTTTATGGTAGTTGTTACTGGTGCATGATTTGAAATAGTTATTGGATGTTTGTTAAAGCTTTCAATTAAGTGTACATGTTCCTGTGAAATATAATTTTTGTCTAGTCTATCCCAGTTGTTGTACCTTGGGGAATAATATGTAAATTCTGCCAGAGTTCCTACAACTGAATTTATATCTCCCTTACCAAATATTTTCATAAATTTCTTCAGAAATCTACTAATTTTTTGTTATGTGTTCCCTTCTAGATTCCCCCAGATACATCCTCACTATTGCAAATCAAATTTCAGTCCCCATGTATAAGTAACGTTCCCTGCTGAAAGCTAATTATTTCTGCCAACATTTTCTTAAAAGCTCTGTAGTAGCAGTTTTATGTGGAATATAAATAAATGCCAGCGTAATCCTCCTCTCTTTCCAGTAGGCCCTTAACTATCATAAATCTATAACTATTATTCTTTTTTCTTCTTCTATCACTATTAGAGCTCCTCTAGTGATTAGTGTAAGTATTCACCTTTTCCTTTGTCCCTGAAACTCTACTGAATATCCCTCATGAAATCCTTTCTTTATGAAATTCACATGTTCATTTCTTTCCAAATGTGTCTCCTTTTGTTATTTGCACTCTGCATTTGTTAATATAATTCAAAACACTGTCCTTTTTGTCTACACCTGTAAGGCCATTCATGTTCCAAAATAATATGTTTAGTGTTGCCATTATGATAAGAAGTTATTATTCCAACCTATTACATATGACATATTTTTGAAATGTGTATTTCCAGCTTTTGTGTTAGATGCACCTACTGTTTGACAGATTGATCTTGTATACAGCTGTTTCTTGTCATCTCCATTTGAACCTCTGCCACATTTTACAAGACTTTTTTTAATGGAAATCCTCAAAAAAAAAAAAAATACAACACACACCCTCAGAACACTCCCCCATAAACGTTTAACTTAAAGTGAAGTTAAACTCTCCTGATAGGAACAGGTTTTTTTTGTTTGATACTGTCTTCTACCAGAACTTTTGCATAAACTGTCATCCTTAGGGTTTACCAACTCTTCATTGCAATGGTTCTATAGCTACCTCTTAAACAGAGCACAGGCAGTGAAATGGAAAAATTATTTCTCCGCCTTCTTGCCTGTAACTATTGGTGTCCGATAATTATTTATGCTAGGCCCCATACATTTTACATATTCATCAATGACCTCTACACTGCTACAAAAAAATGATACCCTAGTTCAATACACTGGTTACTCAACCCTATTCTGCCCTGCCATGTCTCTCTCTAAACTCCAAGACCTTACACAGCAATTTTTTTTATCAGTAACCAAAAAATGGAGCAAACCTCACAACTCTAAACTAATAACCAAAAAATATGAGAAATCACCAAGCCACCCCAGCAAACAGAAGATATATGTTAAATCATCGAAAATTAAAGAATCCAACGTCTCAGAAGAATAAAAGTCAATTTATTAAGAAATGGTTAAGCACTGTCATCCTTTGACTGATTTGAACTTCATCAGAACAAGTTCAACCACAGTTCTTCTACATTTAAATAGCCCTTAGATTCACTCAGTTAATTAACCAGTTATACAGCTTAAAAAACACTTCACCTTAAAACATTAAGCTTCACCTTAGAGTAAAATAACAATGTTTGGACATAAAATAATAACCATCCATTCATTGACTGTAAAATACATTTAAATATAATTAAAATAATTAAAAGCATTGATGTTACCTATAATGTTGATGCTTAGTTTAAGAACACTACTGATGGAGATGGTGTTGTTCAGTCCTGGAAACACACTAGCATTAAGTTTTATCTGCCACGTCAGCTCCCTGTACTCCAATCTCAACTCCTAAGAACCTCCCCTATGGTTTATAATCACTTTCTAATATAAAAAAAAAATTTATACAGTTTTATTTATGCTTAAAAAGTGAGTTAATTTTGCTTGCTATTATCATAATAGTGTTCGTAAATTCTCCTCTTAAGTGGACACTCAGTTTTGCCCACATAATAGGCATGGTAGAAATCACAGAAGGCTAAATATAGGACACCTTTACTATTGCAATCATTATACTTTATAGTTTTGAGTTCATAATCAGTTGATTTGAGAGTGAGATTAGTACCTTGATGGATATGTTTACAAAATGAACAGGCTACATTTTATCATACCTTTGTTCAGTTTATTCACTGGTGGTCTCACATCTCACCAATCCAAACTCTAACCATTCTTTTATGTTGAATTGTTGTATATGTATAAATCTTGGTTTCCCATCAAATAGCCTGTTGCAAGTGTTGTTATAACAAATACACTTCCAATATCTACATATCCTCAGCTCTCTTTTTGGATCTTTCCAAGGCATTTGATATGGTTGATCACCAACTTTTAATCCACACCCTGCAAACATTCTGTCTAGATACTGGAGCCCTCCAATGGTTTCAGTCCTACCTGAATGGTCGACAGCAGGCTGTCCTCTGGCAGAACAAACTCTCTAACCTTCTACCTAACACCCTTGGAGTACCACAAGGCTCTATACTAGGGCCCTTGCTGTTCTCCATCTTCATTAATGACCTTTATACTGTCATCCCAAAAGTCAGCTGTATCCAATATGCTGATGACTCTACTCTGATTTGCTCAGCGACATCTCCAGTAGAGTTATGGTCAGCTACCCAGACCACCTTTAATACAATAGAAAACTGGCTTTCTGAACATTGTCTGATCTTAAATCCCAAAAAAACTAAAATGCTGTTATTTTCACCAACACGTAGGTCTACCGCTTTCACCTTTACCATAAAATCAAATGATGGCACAATAATCTCCCCTGACCCATCTACAAAACTATTAGGTGTCATCATAGACAATAATCTAAAATTTGACCTACATGTTAACCAAACTGTCAAAACCATCAATAAAAAACTAGGGTCACTTTACAGAATAAAAGCCTTCCTAACCCTCCAGCTAAAATTGCCATAGCTCGCTCTCACCTACTTTCAACCCTTCTGTATGCATCCCCTCTACTCTCGAATTTAAACAAGACTGTCCTTAACAAACTCTCAATTTGCTACAACCACATTGCCAGGTTTGCCACTGGGCTGCCTTTTAGGACACATCATTGCATCAATCTAAATCAGCTTGGGTGGCTTGAACTACCCAGCCTAATCCAGTATAACCAACTGATTATGGCCTATAAAATCCTCTATAATCCAGACAATACTCCTGCACTTAAAAATATTATCACCCCCTATAACAATCCTAGATTGCTTCAATCCTCTAACAAACTACTAATTCAGACTAGCAAAATTAATAACACAGCCGGTGATTCTCTCTTTGCAAACTCTGTAAGTAGATCCCGGAACTCTCTTCCAGCTGATATTACCTTACTTTCCACCTTAGGTCAATTTAAAACTAGACTCAAACAACATTTGTCACTTAACTGGCTATGTCAATGTATCAAGCCTGGCTAACTCTCTCTAGAATGTGTAAAAATCTGTTAACCAGTTTACTGTGTAATTTAATTTAATCCTGACTTGTGCTCAGGATTAACTGGAACCTGTCGAACTTGTTTAACTTGCTTACTTATGTAATCTCTGTAAATAGTCTGTTTGTAATATGTAATGCTGGTATTATGTAATGCTGTATCTGCTTACCCTTTGAGCTTTTCTCCCAGGGCCTCCGCTGAAAATGGACATGCATCCAGTCGGACTATCCCGGTCAACAAATGTAAAATAAAATAAATAAATAAATTGTCTATTAAAACTTTCTTGATTTGATTGCTGCCACTACCATATTTAATGGCCATATTCAATTCACAGTTGTCAAAACCAGGAAACTGTAATTCTAGGCTCAGTGTTTGCGTCATTTAGCCCAGCTCCTAACAAAGACCCAAATATTTTCTCATTCCTTTTGTGTGTTTACCTCTCTCTTAAGCTGTACTAACAAGTTATGTGGGTACCCTCTCTCCAGGAACATGGTCACCAAAGTTTCTATTTCTCTAAGAAACTGTCCCTCATCAGATGTTAACCTAGATATTGTGACCATTTGTCCCTTCACTAATCCCCTTTTCTGAAACATAGGGTGATTACTGTTAAAATGTAAAAAAATGTTAGAGAAGGTAGACTTCCTAAACAGTTTTGAAAACAATATTTGCCTTAGTCTATCTTTAACTATGGTGACGTCTAAATAGTCAGTACTCTCCATGGTGTGTTTGAATGTAAATTTAAAAGAAATTAGTAGTGGAACCCAAAAAGTCCACAAATTCTTCTAATTGCACCTGAGTACTACCGTTCTACAAGATGCATACGTCATCCAAAAAATGAAAATAGGCACTTATATATATTCCATGTGGCTAGATCTAAAAAATATATTTTGTTCCCAGTGCCATAATATAATATTGGCACACAAGGGGGTCCAAGCAGCCCCCATGGCAGTACCGTTAACCTACTTAAAATATTCTCCTTCGAAAAATATGTAATTGTTAAACAGGACTATCTCAACAAAATCACTTAAAATGTCAATTTGCCTGTTTTAAAGAGAATCCATGTCACAACAAGCTTCCCTGAAACAATTCAACCCTATGTTATTGGGAATACAAGAGAAGAGGCCAAACTGTGGCCAAAATTATCTGATCATCCTATGACAAAAAAATCCATATAAATACTATACAGAACCCTTTAACAGCTAAGAACTATTTTAATTGTACATCCACAGGGGTGGTTTACTTAGCTTTCTGTCAAGTGTGTTCAGCCTACTATGTTAGGAAAATGGAGAGACAGTTAATAATTTAGGTCTACGAACACCATTATGAAATTTCCAAATGTATGGAAACTAATGCACTTTATAAGCAAAGACTGTCCTATGAGAGATTTTTATTTTGGGTGTTAGAGCAAGTTGAACCAAACCTGAGGGGGTGGACAATGCAAAACTTTATTGGAGTTCCATGAATTGTTATGGCAACTGCAGTTAAATGCAGGGACACCCCCAGGGCTTAATGGACAACTTTCGCTGAGTCCTGTATTAAAAATGAGGATTGATAAGTAGTGATGGAAAATGTATGTAAATTTTGTTTCAAATAAGAAATGGTTTCAAGAATAAGTGTGAACTGTGAAAATAATGTTTGTATGTTTTTAAAAACATGCTTTTATTAATCTTATTTTGCTGTGAATATTATATTAATTTTAAAAATGCCATTTGGATTTTGTAGTGACAGGAAGTGATGTAAAATTTTCAGCCAATGATTGTTCTTTATTTGTGGAATGACTAGTATAAATCAAGTGGAAAACTGAGTGTCTTTATTTTGATGAAGTCTTTTACTAAGATGAAAGTGCTAAATTCTGTACAATAAAAACTTAATATATACTGCTGTTCCTGCTGGTGCTAGTGCTTTTTTGTGTTGTGTTCTTGGACTTCGGGATGTTTACCAGGGTCTGTTTCATTTATTAGTAATATATCTGATGTTGTCAGTCTTTATTCTATCCTCAATGAGTGGGTTTCTGATGTTGTCAGTCTTTATTCTATCCTCAATGAGTGGGTTTGGATCCGAACTGTCAGGTCCGACTCAGCTAATGCTAAAGCTCACAGGCACCAGATCTTTCAAGCTTCTCCCTTACCCACAATGCACCTACCCAATTACATCAGATCTCGTTTGCTGCTCCTAGCTATCAGACATGGTCTACCAGTTTCTCTCAAGCTGTATTAGATAAGTAAAGTTTTTTGTTCAGAATTCTTTCCATTATGTAGTCTTTAAGGTTTTAGTCTTTAGTTTTTTGTGGTTAATATTTCTCCTGTTGTCTCCCTTGCCTGTACGACTTTGTCATAAATGATTACATTCCATTCTTGGTATTCCCTTGCCCATTTTCTTCACCAGTGTCTTTATTTAGAGTTATGTTGTTCTAATGTTTCCTTTTTTGCTGCTGCTTCTGTTTTCTTCTCCTTTTCCTTTTCTTACTTGGTACTGTTAGTACTTTCATTAGTATCTCCCTTCCTAGTTGTAAATCTTCATACCATTGGTATTATCCATCTATCTCTTTTCTTTCCTGTTTAAAAAAAAAAAGTTACCTTTTCTGATTTTGATTGCATTTCTCTTATTATTATTATTTGACTCAGATTCTGCACGATGACTGACAAACCTGCGGGTTTCAAGAAATGCTCCAAATATGGGCATAAGTTGCCACTCTCGGATGCACACTTTGTGTGTACTGCTTGGGTCCATTACACTTACAGGAGGACTGCTCGATTTTCCATGGATTTAATCTGCGAGCCTTAACAGAATGTAAAAACAAATTCATATTAAAGGTCTCATCCCTTCCTCTTTTGGAGATGCCACATCCCAGTTTCCAAAGTTGAAGCCTTCCACTTTGTTCAAATCTTCCTCAGACTCTTCCAGGAAGAGAAGTGCTAAACATCCATTATCAACCCCGGATCAGAAGAAAATGAGAATTCAGGATCCGACAGCTCCCTTGAATGCTATGACATCTAAATCAAGCATTATGGATCCTGCACTATCTAACTTGGATTGGAAGACAAAATCATTGGATCAGACAGAACCCTTTGAGACTCTGTATTGTCCTCAGATGAGATATTCTCCTTTGGTGGACCCAGTTTCTGACAAATTTCCGTCACCTATTTTGCAGGGGCCATCCCCTCCATTTACTGTACTCATTCTCCCAGAAGTGTCACAGAAGAAGCTATGGAGAGACTGGTGAGGAAGATCCTCTCAGCACAGGGACAGATTGGTTTTCCCTCTGTGCGTACACCTCTGGATCAGGTTACCCAACCTACCATCACACCCCCTCCGCAAATTCCTCCTCTAAGACCATCTGCTTCCATAGAATTACAGGATCCCAGTTGTCTGGATCCATCAGTCTCAGATCTGAGGGTCTCCATATCCTCAGATCTGACATTGTCTCTGAGACCGCCAATCCTTTTGGATCTGGAAAACTCTTGGAGCCAAAGCCTCCCTGTTGGGTCCAAGGTGCAGCATTCGACTCCAAAGTTTTTGGAGACGTCTGTGTTCCTCGGTGCCTTGGCACTGGATAGTTCTGCTCCAGCTTCCTCCTCAGGGGCAGTGTCGATGGATTAAAGAGAGGGAATGATTTGGAAACCTGGTTTATCAGATCAGAGCCTCTCTCTGGCTCCTTCAGGCACTGCCTTCAAGGCTGTGAAGAGAGTGTTCTCTGCCTTGGCAGTCCTGAAGGAACCTCCCCCCCCAGATCCTACATATTCCACCATGATGCCCCAGTGTCTAGAGCCTCAGCACGTTTCTCCATGATGACATCCTGTACCAAAACCTCAGGTTCCCTCCCAGGGAGTTTTGATTTCCTGTTCCAAGACTTCCCCAGAATATCCCACAGAGGAAGTCCTCAGGAAGAGGATGTGCAAGAAACACATAGACTCCCCCACAGGAGTCTATCACTGAAGACATGGATTTCAATTAGGGTGAAGGGTCCCCACAGTCACCTCCTGAGGATATTCCCTTCAGAGACATCCTAGAAATCCTGAAAGATAGAGGTGGCTGGACATCCTCCAACCTTACTCTGGAGGAATCTGTTCTCCTAGAGGCTTTGGGTACAGGATCCTGTCCTTCCTGGGTGACTCAGCCCACCAACAAGCTCACTGACATGATCTCTAGGCTGGCATGGAAGGAACCTGACTCCATAGAACCCATACCTCGGAGACCAAACGGGATAATGCCACCACCTATGGACAGACAGTTTTGGGGGAAAGGGGTTCCAGTTGATGTCATGGTCATTGTGGCGGCCACTAAGAAGGAACTAGCAGATGAGAGTTCCACTGTCCATCCCCCCCCAACAGGGAGTTGTGGGTGATGGACAGACTGAGAAAGCGTGTCTTTGCTTCATCAACCTTTGTCTTGCAGTTGCTGAATTATTTAGCACACTGCATTAGACTTCAGGGAGATTTGAACAAGGAGTTATCAAATACTCTCTCAGGAACCATTTCTGCAGAGGTTCGAGATTCAGTAACTTCTCAGTTGGCAACCCTACAGGCAATATTCTATAGTTCAATGAGTTTAGTTTCCAACACAATGGAAGGGACTTCAAAAGCTGCGGGCTTAGGCATTTCCATGAGAAGGCATGCCTGGATGAGTATGTGCAATTTTGCAGAGTCATTTAAGTCCAATTTCATCAATGTTTCCTTTGACAGAGCTACTCTTTCTGGCCCTAAGGTGAAAAAAATGCTGTCCAGGTGTGTGAAGGATGGACATACTTTGTCTGCCGTAGGCATAGATTTTCTGGTCCCCCAAAGATCCTACTCCAGGAATCAGCAGAGTGGTTGGAAAATGTGGTTCAAAAAGTCCCAAGGCCCTTTCCATGACACATGTGGAGGAAGTGTCCCCAGGGGTAGAGGGAGGAACTCCAGTGGACGTCATCACCCTTGGTGGCCCATAAAATCAGGGTTTACAAGAATTGTTCTTTGATAAACTGTACCAGCACTCCTGAATGGAGGCCCAACTGTCCACCTCTGGAGGCAGTCAGAACAATTATCTCTGCACTAGAGAGCATGGATAGACTTAACAAAAGATACTTGAGTACAGTGGGTTATTTTCAGAGGTTATATAATTCCATTTTCCCTACCACCACCAATTTCCAGAAAAATCTCTGATGTTCTACCCAGTCAGAGGGATCAAGCAGAAATCCAGCTTCAAAACCTGCTAGAAAAAAGAGTCATCCAAAAAGTACCACTAGACCAGATAGGATCCGGAACTTACTCAAGGTTCATTTTAGTTCCAAAGAAAACAGGGGACTGGAGACAAATTTTGGATCTCACAAATCTAAACAAATCTGTTCACTGAACCATGTTCTGGATGGTCACCATTCAGTCCATTCTTCCTTTTCTAGGCAAGGATGACTGGATGTGCTTGACAGATCTTCTGGATGCCTACTATCACATAAAAATGAACAGGCAATCCAGGAAGTACCTTTGCTTCCGGCTGTGAGACAGTCATTACTAATTCAGAGTAATGCCCTTTGGACTCACCACAGCACTCAAGGAGTTCACCAAATGCATGGCAGTAGTAGCGGCCTACCTCAGGCTGCAGGGATTCCAGGTGATGTTCATCATGCATACAGCTGCAGTCATAACAGATGGGTTCTCCTGCCATCAGGCGGGTCCTCGGTCAGCCAAATTCCAAAGTCTAGGTCCGGCGTTGGTTGTCGTCGCTTCTTCCCTGATGTCAGTGTGACAGGGGTATAAAGGAACCAGCCGACGCCATTTTCTTCAGTCTTTCTTGCCGCGTGGTGCCCGAAGCAGAAGCAGTTCGCAAGTGCCGGTCGGCCAGCTCCTGAGATTACGAAAATTTGGAAACCGAAGTCTTCTTAAAAGCTAAGTACCCCGTTGGGGAAACTTTTCTTGCCTCAGACTGATGTCAGACAAAGTTAATAATTGTATTTCTTGTGGGAAGCAAATACCGCATAAGGATTTCCATTCCCTCTGTATACCTTGTCTTAGGCCCAGACCATGAAGTCTCGGTCTGTCGCTTTTGTGCTACATTCAACAAACGCACTATTAAGCGTCGAGCGGAGTTCTCCCAGCATTATTTTGGAAAAGCATTTAACTATACTATGTCGTCGGATGCTCCGACTCATAGGTTCATAGGTTCATACTATTTGAGACCCTTTATCCTTTTTTGTGGGAACTTTTGGGGCTTTCAAGCTGCAGCAGGTGTCTGGTCAGATACATTCATATGTTTTCTGGAGGATATCTGTGTCAGATGTGTTTTGACTATAATAACCCTCCTGTGTTTGCTGTACTTTGACAGGCTTTGAGTCTGACATGGCTCCAGCAAACTTGACCCTGTGGGTTCTGTCATTAGCCAGTTTGCAACCCCCTTTGTGATGTGTGGTTTTACATTCAAGCTGAAGTTTTTTTGCAGATAAGGCTTGTCAAGCTAATGGGGCGGTAATTAGGGGTCTGGGAGCACTGCCCTATGAAGTGGGGACCACAGTCGCGCGGTCGCCCACTTGGAGTCACGCATCTGAGGGTGAGGCTAAGATTAAAAACAGCTGTCCTAACTGTGGGTTTTAATTCCTCATTGAGTTCATACACACACGGGGGGACACCATCCGTCCCATGGATGCTGTGTTTTTGCCTTAGTGAGGGTGAGTTTAGTTGGGCGTTGGGGGAGTTTGAGAGGGCTACAATCAATGAATAATAATATCTCTCCTTTTGGGGGGGGGGAGAGAAGTTTGTGCCAGTTCTGTCAGTCAGTGTGTGCAATCAGTGTCATTTTGACCTAATTCTTTCCACATCATGAGTTTCTAATTCACATCCTCCTATAGTTTTTTCCCTCTCTAAAGTTTTTTAAAGAAACTAAAGAAGGCCTTATTGTTTGCTTTAGAGTTTTTTTGCTTTTTTCTGATTTTATGATTTGGATGATTTTTTGAGAGCTCTTAGTTTTTTTTTATAATGATCAAAGGTGTTCCTACCTTCTTGTAGTTTTTTGCTCCTATTGTGTAGCTTCCTCCTTTGTTGTTGGTAGAGGCTTGTTTGTGGCTGGTGGTTTTGGTTGGCTGCTTTTAGTTTGTTTGTCTTAGTTTAGTTTTCCTGTACAGTCTGGTAGGTCATGAGTAGAGTTTAGTAGGTTTTGTTTTGCGTTTAGATTCAGCTTTTTGAGTAATGCTTACCACCACAGCAGGGGGCTAAGGAATTTTAAAGGTTTTTTGAAGTTTTTTTTTAAATTTTTCACTGTTTTTCACTGTGGTCTTTTTTTTTGGTTGGGTCTAAAAAACGCAAAGACAAGGACCGACACATGAGGTCCGCGGCCTCTACCGACACCACGCCAAAGCCGACTACACGTGGTCCGGTTCTCAGCGAGGCGCCTACGCAGCCCCTGACTACCGACGACACTTCTTTGATGGTGTCTCCTGTGCCCGAGGTCACAGGCTCCTCGGCCCACACCCCGACTACAGATGCCGAAGCCACTCTTGGCGTTGAATCTTAGAATGTGGACAGGTCCACCTCCACTCAAGGTGTCTTCAGACCTTCCTCTTCTTTCTCCATCAAGGCTTTCACAAAGTCTAAAGCAACCATGCACTCTAAGAGACCAGCTACACAGGGCCCATCTCCAGGCCCCATGCCTAAGAAACAGATGCTTAAAATGACTGAAGATTTAATTACTCTTATCAGAGGTTCTCAGCCCCCACCGGACAAAAGGCCCAGAGTGGAGGAAGATTCCCCCTCCTCTGATCAGGGCTCCATTATTTCAGAGCATTCTGATGATCAGGAACATTCTTACTCCCCTTTTGAAGACTCTGATGCGGAGGAGTCCATCCCTTCTGTCTCCCCCCCAGAGGATTACTCATTTGGGGAAACTTTGCATACCTTAAGGGAACATTTCCACTGGGAAGGCCAAGATTATTCTGATTCCAAGAAAAGGCTCAGGGAATTTCTCTTGCTACCTCAGCACAGGCCTCTGGCTATACCTCCTGTCTTGGACATCCTAGATGATGTTTACTCGGAGGCTTGCCTTAACCTGGACTCTCTACCTCCAGCTCCAGTTAAGCCTGACAGGTACTACAGGGTTCCTGACTCACACCAATTTCTATACAAAAGCCTTGCTGCTGACCCAGAAACCATCCCACAGGGCCCCAAGGGAGTTAAGGCCTCCATTGCTAAAAATCCATTACCCTCTGAGAGAGACTCCAGATCCTTAGAAAGGTGGGGAAAAAAGGTATATACCTCGGCTACCTTATCCATGAGGGCCTTAAACTGTCAGTTTCATATGCTAAAATACCAACAGTTTTTGTTATCACAATTGAAAAGTAAAATGTCACAACCTGAACAACCAGACTTGAAGGAGTTGCAGGATTTGATGCATAGTGCAGAACAAGTGGGTAAGCATACCTTACAATGTGGTTTTGATGCTCTAGAGGCCTCATGTAGAGCTGCTGTTACAGGATCAGTCATACGTAGGCATGCCTGGCTCAAGGAACAAGCCTTGCCTGATCATGTCAAAGCTAAATTACTAGACGCCCCTCTTCAAAAGGATGTACTATTTGGTGCTAATGCTGAGGAGGTGTTAAGGAAAATGGAGGAAAAGGCTAAATCAATGCAAACTGTGAAAGAATTTCTACAGGTACAACCCCCACGTTTCAGTAGAAATTGGCCTTCCAAAAACTGGTCCTTTCCTGCCACGGACAGACCCCAAAGAGGCAGATACAGGTGCCAGAGGGGCAGGGGACAATCCCAAGGATCGTTTAGAGGCAGACAATGGCAAGCTCCTACACAAAGAGGTGGTGAGGATAACTCACAATCTTTCAGAAAGCAAACCCAATGACTTTCCCCTTTGCATGCCAACCAAGTCTCAAATGGCAGCCCCCTTAGGAGGAAAGCTGGCATTATTTTCAAAAAATTGGCATATTGTCACAAAGGACAAATGGATCCTGGACATTATAAACAGAGGCTACAAATTCCATTTTCACACCCTTCCAAAAATGAGAGGCATGCCAAACCTGCCACACAATCAAAGGGCAGAGGCACAAAGGCAAATTACAGATCTCATAAACATGAAAGCTATTCAAGAGGTACCTACGCACGAACAAGGTCAAGGTTTTTATTCAATGCTATTTCTGGTGCCAAGGAAGGGAAAAGATTGGAGACCTATTTTGGACCTATCCATCCTAAACACATTTCTACTCGTACCAAAATTCAAGATGCTCACTATACAGCAACTTCTTCCCATGCTGGGCAAGGAGTCTTGGCTGGTAACATTGGACCTCAAGGAGGCATACCTGCATGTCCCAATCAGACAAAATTGCAGAAGGTACCTCAGGTTTCTTGCAGGTTCAACCCATTATCAATTCTCTGCATTGCCCTTTGGCTTATCTACTGCACCCAGAGTATTCACGAAATGCCTGGCATCAGTAATTGCCTACTGCAGACTTCAAGGGATACAAATATACCCCTATTTGGACGACTGCCTGATCCAAGCGGACAGCAAGCACATTCTTCTGAAACATCTGGCTTATGTAATAATGTTGTTGAACTCTCTGGGATACACAGTCAACAAAAAGAAATCAAGGCTAATACCCTCACGGAAGATAATTTTCCTGGGTGCCAATTTGGACACAAACACCCAGATGGCCTACCTCACGCCAGAGAAGCAGGGGCAACTAATTCAATACTTCAGAACACTAGCAAATTGCACCAGGCTGACTGCAAGGAAAATCCTGCAGGCTCTGGGATTCATGGCATCTTGCATCTTACTAATCCCATGTGCAAAGCTGCATATGAGGAAACTACAATGGTACCTGAAAAACATATGGTCTCAACACAGCCACAGTTTGGAAACAATAATACCACTAATTCCATGTCTGCAAAAGGAATTTCTGTGGTAGGCTCAAGCATGTCAAACAAACACAGGTCTTCCATTCAGCAAGCCTCAAGCAAATCAAGTCATCACAACAGACGCCTCGGACTATGCCTGGGCGACATGACAGATCGGTGCATTCAGGGCAAATGGTCCCAAAAGAAAAGCACCTTCACATCAATCAAAAGAAATGCTAGCAGTAATAAATGCTATTATAGCTTTCAAGGACCTTCTACAACCAGGTCAACTATTGATAAGAACGGACAACACCACAGTTATGTGGTACATAAACAAACAGGGAGGAACACATTCTTACCCCTATGCAGACTGGCCATGTCACTTTGGAACATGGCCATGGACTTACAAATGGAACTACAAGCACAGTACTTGCCAGGCAAGGAAAACACGCTGGCAGACAACCTAAGCAGGAATATGACAGATCCACACGAATGGAAATTGCATCCAAAAGTTTTTACAGAAATAATCCAAGAATGGGGAAGGCCAGACATAGATCTCTTTGCCTCCCACAAAAATCATCAATTGACAAAATTCTGCTCAAGGATCTTCCATCCAAAGGCCTGGAGAGTGGACGCTCTCTCTTTCAGTTGGACATCAATGACAGTTTATGCCTTCCAACCTCTTCCTCTGCTGCCCAAAGTTCTATTGAAAACCAGAGCAGACAGACCAAAGATGATTCTCATTGCTCCGGACTGGCCAAGGCAACACTGGTACCCACTCCTGAGGAGCCTGACACATTCGCCACCATGGACCATGCCTCTAATGCCTCTTCTTCTGACTCAGCACAGCTTCAAAACTCTTCACAGCCAGCTAAAAACACTCAATCTAACCGCATGGAAGATTCCTTAGCATCACAACAGGCCCTACTCTCCAAGGAGATGCAGGATGTCATTTTGGAGGCCAGAAGGCCATCAACTAGAAAAGCTTACTCCGCAAAATGGAAACGTTTTTGTGTCTGGAATAAGAAAAAGGGCCAGGATCCTGGAAAACTGAATTTACCTCAAATACTACAATATTTGGCTGAACTGCTAAGCAGTGGACTTTCTTTCTCCTCCATCAAAATCCATGCCTCAGCCATTTCTGCAGAATACAACACTGATCCACCTTTATTCTCTCACCCTCTCTTAAGACAGTTCCTCAGAGGGGCTAAGAATTTAAGACCTCCAAGGAAACAACCAATACCTGCTTGGGATCTTAATTTCATTCTGGAAAAACTGACCTTGCCTCCCTTTGAGCCAGCTGCCTCATCAGATTTGCAATATTTGTCCTGGAAAACAGTTTTCCTTCTGGCTATCACCTCAGCTCGTAGAGTTTCAGAACTATAGGCTCTCATGGCTGTCCAGCCTTTTATCATCTTCCATCAGGACAGAGTTTCCTTACGAACCAACCCGTCCTTTATGCCTAAAGTGGTATCCAGGGTAGCTTTAAATCAGGCCATACATTTACCTACTTTTTTTCCTAATCCTCAAAACAAAGGGGAGAAATTACTACATTCCTTGGACTTCCACAGACAACTGCATTATTATTTGGACAGAACAAAGCCTTTCAGAAAATCAGAACAGCTCTTTGTGGCCTATGCGGTAGGAGCTCAAGGAAAGCCAATTTCCAAACAGACAATCTCAAAATGGATAGCCCACTGCATACGCTTTTGCTATTCCTTTCATGGCAAAACTGTACCTACAGGCATTAGAACTCATTCCACCAGGGCCACAGCCACCTCTGCAGCCTTCCTCAGAGGAGTTCCTACCAAGGATATTTTGGAAGCAGCCACTTGGAGTTCTGTGCATACCTTCTCCAAGCACTACAACCTACCATTATACTCCAAATCTAGAGCAGGCTTTGCCACTGCAGTCTTGCAGGGCATTTTGGCTCCTCCTAGTTCCACCTAGTGCCTACCACCCCTTTCTTTGCTTTGGGATTCTACCCATCTGTTATGACTGCAGCTGTATGCACGATGAACATAGTACAGTTTTGTACCTACCATAAATGTAGATGTTCGAGTGCTAATACAGCTGCAGTCCAGGTTTCCCTCCCTCCTTCCCCTCTTGGGACAGGCCTATAGGCTAACACACCCTCATACAACCTGATTGGGGTATTCATTTATGTTGTATTTGCTTGCAACTACTGTATTTTGATTATATTACACTGCATTATTACACAAATTTATGTATTGCCTTCCTTCTGGGGGCACCTGACATCTGGGGCAAGAAAAACTGAAGAAAATGGTGTCAGCTGGTTCCTTTATACCCCTGTCGCACTGATGTCAGGGAAGAAGTGACAACAACCGACGCCGGACCTAGACTTTGGAATTCAGCCGACCGAGGACCCACCTGACGGCAGGAGAACCCATCTGTTATGACTACAGCTGTATTAGCACTCGAACATCTACATTTATGGTAGGTACAAAACTGTACTTTTCCCTACCTGGATGACTGGCTCATTACCGCTCCAACCAGGCATCAACTCATTCACGCAAGAGATCAGGTTCTCCACACCTGTGCTCTCATAGGAATAGCCATAAACTACAGAAAATTACAACTTCAACCAACTCAGACATTGGAATTTATTGGAGCAATGCTCAGCACAAGACTGCCATTGCTTCTCTTCCACCACAATGAATTCAAACAATAAGGTCATAGGTCCAGAAGGTTGTAGGCAGTATATCAATCTCAGCCTGCACATTTCTCCAAACTCTAAGTGTAATGGTGGCAGCAATAACCTTAGTCCCACTGGCCAGATTTTACATGTGGATCATTCAATGGCTGTTAGCTACTCAGTGGTGAATCTTCCATCACTCAGTGTCATTCTAGAAAAAAAAAATTACCAACACTTGTAAAAGAGATCTCTGTTAGTGGATCCAATCCGATCAACTGTGCCATGGTCATCCCTTCATCTCCCAGCAGTCCAAAGTCATAGTGACCATGGATGATTCCCAGATAGGGTGGGGGTGGGGCATTATCTGGGGAGGACAGCCCAGGATACTTGGTCCCCTGAAGAGGACAATTTGCATATAAATGTTCTGGAGATGAGAGCAGTGCACTTGGCGTTGTGAGCATTTCAAGATGTTCTTCCATCCGGGATAATTATGATTCAAATGGAAAACATGTCAGTTGTCTGGTACATCAACAAACAAGGGGGAACCAAATCATATCCATTGTGTCAAGAAGCTCTCAGGGTCTGGCAGTGAGTGATCTCTTTTGGCCGCTTTCTTTTAGTGATGCACATTCTGGGGAAATCCAACGTGATTGCAGACAAAGTGAACAGGTGCATTCTTCTTCCACATGAGAGGTCCCTCAACGAGTAAGTGGTGGACGAGATTTTCCATCAATATGGCCAGCCATGCTGCGATCTTTTTGCCTCTCCCCTAAGCAACAACTGCAACAACTACTTTGCCCTGATTCCCCCACAGGGGTAGTCATCAAGGGATGCTCTACTTCATGATTGGCTCCCCGGTCTCCTTTATGCCTTCCCATTCATTCCCAAATTTCTGCAGAAAGACACCAGGTCAAAGAGCACAGTAATCCTCATTGCCCCCTATTGGCCAAGAGAAATTTGGTTCCTCTTCCTATGGCCTCACCTGGTTCAACCCCCATAGAACCTAGAGCAGACTCTGGACCTCCTGTCTCACCAGGATATACCAAACCTCAAGCTGACTGCTTGGTTTCTCCAGTTCCCTTAATAGCCAGACAATCTATGCTCTCTGTAGAATTTTATCTGCCTATAAACCCTTGACAAGGAACACACATACGAGTAGATGGAAAAGGCTTGTCCTTTGGGCTCAACAACATAATCTTGACCCCTTTTCAGCTCCCATCAATCACATTTTAGAGTTCCTTTATTACCTATTTTAGAACGGTACCAGTACATCAACTGTTAAAGTACAGCTAGGAGCAATTTCAAATTACCATACAGGATTTAATGGCACAGCCATAGTTTCTCACAAATTGAGCAAGGCCTTCTTAAAAGGGACACACCTTCTAAAACCTCCTTTTAAAGACCCTATGCCTCCATGGGACTTAAATTTAATGCTTCAGTCTCTCACACAACCTCCCTTTGAACCAACAGCTACATGTGATCTTAACTATATTACATGGAAAACAATTTTCTTGGTTGCCATTACTTCTGCAAGAATAATTTCTCAGATCCAAGTGCTATCTTCTAAACCACTTTATTTGGTTTTCTGTGACCTTACGTACCAACCTGTCACTTCTGCCAAAGGTGGTGTCAGAGTCCAACATCAATAGTACTATCACTTTACTAGTATTTTTTCCCAAGTTTATCAACAAAGTAGAATATATCTTACATTTACTGGATGTTCATAGACAATTGCAATTCTGTCTTCATAGAACAGAACAAATTAGGAAAGCAAACTAACTGTTTATCTCCTTCTCTGAACCAAAATTGGAAAAAACAGTTTCCAAAGTGGGCATTCCTATTACACATCTGTTGAAAGCATTAAATCCGTGGCTATGTCCACGTTTTTTCAATCAAGGATGTATATGGACGATATTTGTGCAGTAGCAACTTGGCCTACTCCTCATACCTTTATCAGTCATTATAAGTTGGATCTGGTTTCCAGAAGTAGGGCATCATTTGGTTCTATGGTGCTCAGGAATATCTTTCCTTGAGTCCACCCTGGATACAGGTAGCTAGGGATGTTGTCCCTCTCATTGAGGCTAGAATAAAGATTAGATAAAGAAGTTATGTACTCACTGTAGTGTTCCATCTGTGCTGTCGATCTTCATTCTTCCTCAACTCCTCTCCTATCAACCTCCATCCTTTGGCTTCTGGGGAAATGAGTATTTACATGGTCTCTATAGATGTACCTTCTTATATAAATGTATGACTCTGGATTTGGCTCATCCTGTTCTCTTTATCTTCCTATGTTAATGTAGCAGCAAACAAAATCTGAGGTAATTAGGTAGGTGCATTATGGGCAAGGGAGAAGCTCAAGAGATTTTGTGACTGCAAGCTGTAACATTGGCCGAGTCAGATCTGAGAGATCAGATCTGAACCCACTTGTTGAGGAAAAATAAAGAGCAACAAAACAGATGGAATGTCATGGTGAGTACATAACTTCTTTTTACCTGGGTTCCAGTTTTATTTTTGATTTAAGCTAGAAAATTGCCTAGCCTTAATACATTAACCCAACACTACTCTTCCAATAGTCTTTCATGCTCTATAGAAAGTTCACTAATCAGTATAACTAAATCCTCTAATATTGCAGGTGACTCTATACATTCAAATACTGTAGCTAAACTGTAGAACTACATTCCACTACCACTGAAATCCATTCAGAATGTAAACTCATTTAAAACACAAATAAAACCTCATCAATCAAATCAATGGATCTGCCTCTGTGCATCTCCAGGATAAATGCCAGTGTTATCTTCTGCTTGCCATATTATCAAACCATTTCCCTTCATTCGGAATCCTATGACCTGAAACTTGTCTTCACCAATACCTGAATAATTTTACTAGCAACTCCAAACGATATGCATTGTTTTGAGACACTGCTCACCCCTTCTCTATAACTCTTATATAAACCTTATGGTAGCCATCAATATATAATTATCTGTGAACCTGCTTTATAATTCACCTCATAATTACAGTATTAACATTTCTGCCCTACCTAGTTCCATCCTTCACCTCCATTTCTTTGAATTTATAAGTAATAATCATGTGATCTGTTATCTATCTGACAAACTCACTAATGCACCTCTTCAAAAACTCATTTACTAATGATTTATACTGTAATACTTGCCTTTATTTTCATGTGAATGTAATCCAGTTGGCAAATGTATGTGCAACTGTTCATGTGTGTTACTTAATGTCTATTTAAAAATGTTTGTAATATGTTGGAACTTTTCTCCTGCGGCCTGTGTTGAAAAGTTTTTTTTTACTAAACCCAGTGGATCAAACCTGGTAAACAAAAGCAAAATAAAATAAATAAAAATAAACGATGGAACTGGCAAAGTGCAATTACCACAAGCTGCTTCACAGACTGGATCTAATCACACAAGACAGGGAGTTTGATACAACCCAGTTTCAATTAACTTCAACTGACTGTTGGATAATTCAGTTCTAATATCTTTTAGGCACTTAACTTCATGAGGAAGTGTAGCAGGAACAAAAGGAGGCAAGAAAGCCTGCTACTAGAAAATCCTATGTCCGTAAGTTGAAGCAATTTTCTAGTTCTTGCCTAACCAGTAAGCAGGTGTCCATCAAGGATTGTGTACCACTGGTGCTCAACTATTTGTGTGAGTCACTTTCCTCCGGACTCACTTTTTCTTCTAAAAGGTTCATTTTTGTTGCTATTTCAATATCTTCCCATGGATCGTCCCTTTTCTTCTCTGTTTGCTGTAGCACAGTTTCTGAAAGGAGTTTTACACCACAGAGCTCCTCGTAAACAGGTTGTTCTTTCTTGGGATCTCAATTTTAACTCTCGTGGTAGGTAAGCCCTGTCTAATTTTCCACAGGTATGAGGTCTCTTTAAGAACAAGCCCTTCTTTTATGCCAGAGTGGTTTCAGAGTTTACCTTGAATCAAGCCATCAGTTTCCCAGTTTTCTACCCAGAAACTAAACACCAGGGACAAAGGATTCTGCATGCTATGAATGTGCATAAGCAGCTCAAGTACTTCTTCTTCTTTCAGCTTTTCCCAGTTAGGGGTCACCACAGCAGATCACCTGTCCACTCATGATTGGCAGTGGAGTTTTACAGTGTCGAGTTGCCAGCCCGGCGCCCAACCTTCCACAGAAGGCACACACACGGCCAATTTAGAGTGTCCAATCCACCTGCAGCATGTCTTTGGGATGTGGGAGGAAACTGGAGCACCCAGAGGAAACCCATGCGACCACAGGGAGGACATGCAGACTCTGCACAGAAGGCACCCCAGCCGAGGATCGAACCGGAGAACCTCTTGCTGTGAGGCAACAATGCTAACCACTGCACCACCGTGGCCACCCATAAGCAGCTCAAGTTCTATCTTGACAGAACTAAGACCTTCAGAAAACCTGATCAGCTATTTATTGCTTATCAAGGGACGAAAAAGGACCTCCTGTGCCTAGACAGACAATTTCCAGTTGGTCATTCTCAGCTATTTCCTTTTGTTATTCCCACCATGGCAAATCCATTCCAGCACATTCTACAAGAGGTTCATCTTCTTCTATGGCATAATGGAAAGGGGTGGACTCTGGAAGCATTCTGGAGGCAGCTATATGGTCTTCACTACATATGTTTACAAAGTATTACACACTGGATTCCTTTTCTAGGTCTAGAGCTAGTTTTGCTTGGATCATTCTCCAAAGACTCCCGGATCCATATCCTTCCTCTTCTTCCCAGGTTGGATAGGCTTTAGTAATCAACTTGTATACCCTAAGGGTTACTGTGGCAGTAGGAATGATGAACACAGTACAGTTGTGTAAGTTGCACTTACCCATATCAGTAGATGTTCGAATTCCTCAGTGCTATAGCAGCCGCACCCACCTTCCATCTCCCTGCACTATTATGTAGTGGTGGTTTGGATATAAAGTAGGGTTTTCTTTGTTTCTACTTTATATGTTTCTTGGTTATTCATTATGCATTTATATATGTATTTATAGTTAGGCTCTTCTCTCTGTGTATCGGGAAGAATGTCCTGAAAACATTTTAATTTTGATGATTTCCCCTCTTTGGGACTTCTTCAGTTGACCAGCTTATGTTGGCTCATTTGTGTAAACCATTAATATAAAGATAGTCATCAGAGAAAGTGTTTCCCCTAAACATAATATTTATTTAGCTTTAGAAGACAGGAACAGTTTAAGCCACTATTTCTTTCTCCTTTCTTAAAAATCATTTCAAAATATTTTAAGAAGTCCATTATAAGCTAGATTTACAGTCAACTGCTGACAGGTACTAGACCAGTTTTGCAAAGTGCAGGAGAATAACCAATGTAGAAACCCACTAGCAGAGTCAGCAACATTTGATGTTCCGTAGGCCTGTCTCACCTTCATTCTTACATATGGGTTCAGAGCCAATCCTCGGCTCCGACTCGGCCTATTACAAGTTCAAAGTCTCTTGGCTAGGTAGGTATCCCATAGTGCACCAGTACAATCCCCAGATCTCGTTTGCCGCGTCTACAAGTTCAGATGTGTTTCTTGCTTGGCCGTGGCTAAGTTTAAAACTTTTTCTCTTATTATTACATTACTGTTTACCTATAGCGATTTATCTTATTCCAGATAGAGTTTTTGTAGTGTTAGGAGTATTTTTCTGACTTGGAGTGTTTTTGACCTTTAAATTAGTTAGTTGTTGAGAACTGGTTGGCTGTTGGCCCTTTTTGTTCTCCCTTTTGGTATCCTGTGTGCTAGTTTTTCTATTAACGTTGCGTGTTTGCTCTTATTTTGCTATTATATTGGTGCAGTGTTTTTCTTGATTATTTCAGAGTTCTCTGCTAGTCTGCCTTTTGAGCGTACCTTTCTAATTTAGAAAGAAATTTAGATAGTTAGAAATTTAGCTTGTGTGCAGTGTTGTTTGATAGTTTCTGACCTTAAACTTTCTACGACTTAGCCTATCTACTTAGGTCCGTTTAAGTTAGAGGACCTAGTTCTCTGCTTATTTCTTTTTTCCACGGCTAGGCCCATTTAAGTTAGAGGACCTAGTCCTCTCTACTTCTTCCCTGTGTGTGCGTGTGTGGTTAGGGCTAGGCCCGTTTAAGTTAGAGGACCTAGTTCTCATTGTGCTTGTGTGTTCCTGCTTAGCTAGTTATTATGTCTAAAGAGTCTAAAGACCACAAACCTTCAGGTTTCAAAAAATGTGTAAAGTGCTCCCAGAAGATGTCAATTACAGATGGCCATAGTAATTGTGTTTATTGTCTCGAAGCCATTCATTTGCAGGAAACTTGTTTATTCTGCCAGTCCTTCAGCTCCAGAATTCTCCAGGAGTGGAAAAACAAGTTAATTTTGAAAGGTCTCCTCAAGCCTTCCTCCGAGGAAGACTTAGCCAGTTCATCTTCCTCTTTAAAATCACATTCTTCTAAGAAACAGAAGGTTAAGGTGGCCAAAAGGCATTCTCCAGTGCCACCTAGTGTATTGGAACCTCCTCAAAAAATATCTAAACTGGATAAGACTTCTATCTCCTCGGCTCCACTGTCCTCGTAGCCGATCGAGGTTGTTGATATTGGTACTTCAGTTTCGGCCCCAAGCATTTCGGAGCCGACTGCTGAGAGACTATATCAGAGCCAGTCCAGAGATCCCTTGCCGGTCTCCCCAACCTTAAGATCTCCAATCCTGCAGAGATCCAGATCGCCTGCACTGTCTTCCAAATCTTCCAGGAGCTTGTCGGAGGAAGATGCGGAGAGAGTAGTGCTTAGACTCCTGAAGCTGTCTGCCTTGCCAGAAATGTTGTTGGCTCTGATCCAGTCAGTGCAGGAGCCACCTGAGTACACCCTCCCATTGTGGTTCCTCCACTGAGCCATGTCAGGCCTTCAGAGCCAGAGTATTTGATACCACTTGTTGTGGAACCCTTGGTTCCAGCTCCCTTCGAGGCTGTCTCAGAGCCAATTTCTGCTCCAACACCTTCGGTGCTGTCCGTGGTGTCTAGGAATTGAAGCTCACCATTTGGCCCCGACAGGGACACTTGGACCTGAACCTCCTCGGTTCGAGTCTCCCTCTTGGTGCATGGGGTAGGATGAGCTCAGACCCTACATCCATTTTGGAGCCGATAGCTCTGGAGCTGATGACTTCCTCAATTTTCTAGGAGCCGAGGCGGTCTTCGGAGCCAGAGAGATCTGCCTTTGAGATGATGAGGAGTGTGCTGTCTCACTCATCAGCTCCACACAAGGGTATTGACACTTTTCCCCCTCGGGCACCGAGCTCTGTCTCAGCACCTATTCTCTCTTACGACAGCAGAGACCCGCAGTCTCAGGTGGTCCTGGTTGGTGACCCCCAGTCTTCCAAGACCTCCCCAGAATATCCTTCTGAGGAGCCCCCTCTGCAGAGGACATGTAAGAGGAAGCATGTAGACTCCCAGGATGAGTCCATTACCTCTGACACTCTGACACTGACGTTGAGTAGTCAGAAGGGTCCCCCAAGTCATCCTCTGATGATTTCTTCTTTGTAGACATCTTATAGATCCTTAAGCAGAGAGGCGGTTGACCCACTGTTACCCCTTCTGATGAGGAGTCAGTGTACCTGAAGGCTTTTGGGTCTCAACCTTCAGCCTCTTGGGTGTCTCCACCTTTTGATGAGGTTTTAGACCTTGTTAGTCGGAAGGTGTTGGAGACTCTTGATGCTGTGGAGCCAGTTCCCAGAAGACCCAATAAATTTCTGTCTGCCCCCAAAGAGAAACAATTCTTGTCCAAGGGCATGCCTGTAGATGCCATGGTGGTGGCGACGGCCACTAAGAAGGAGCTAGCGGAAACTTCTTCATCTGTCCATCCGCCAAATAAGGAGTCTCAAACGATAGACAGATACAGGAAGCATATCTTTTCATCAGCGGCATTCACACTCAGATCGCTGAACTATCGAAGACATTTTACGAGGCTTCAAAGAGGTCCTCTTAAGGAGTTGGGAGATACTCTACAAGGTGCATCTACTGAAGGAGTCCCTGAGAAGGTGTCTGTTCAGTTGTCCACCTTAAATTCCATCGTTACCTCCTCCATGAGGTTGATTTCTTATGCAGCCGATAGAGCGAGCAGGGCAGTGGGTTCAGGAGTTTCCCTTAGGAGGCACTCCTGGATGTGCTAATGTAATTTTGCGGAGCCATTCAAGTCCACCTTTACCAATGCCCCCTTTGACGGTTCTTCATTGTTTGGACCTAAGGTAAAAGATACACTCACCAGGTGTGAACAAGAAGGGAAAATGCTCTCTGCTGTGGGAGTATGTTTTACCATCTGCTCTAGACCATATCCTAAGGGTCAGAGAGGTGGTAAGATATGGTTCAAGAAGTGCCAGAGATTTTTCCCGGATGCACAGGGTGACTCTTCCTTCAGAGGCAGAGGAGGAGGAGCAAATGGTAGACGTCACCCTAGAGGCAGGGGCGGCCCACAAAACCAGGGAGGCCACGATTCATTTTGAGGCTGTCCCTATCAGCGCTCCTGATATGGGGCCTGGCTGTGCTTCTCTGGAGCCAGTCGGGGGTTGCATATCTTTGTATCCAGAAGCCTGGCTAAACATCACCCAAGACAAATGGGTACAAAGAATAGTCACCAGAGGTTACTCCATACCCTTTTCTCTTCCACCCCATGCTCCCAGGAAGATCCCAGATGCTCCACCTAATCACAGGGATCAAGCAGCTGTAGAAGTGAGAAAGTTGCTTGCAAACAGAGTCATCCAAACCGTTCCTGCAGACCAGATAGGATCCGGAACTTACTCCAGATTCTTTTTAGTACCAAAACGTACAGGGAACTGGAGGCCCATATTGGACCTCAGCAAGCTAAATGAATCCATAAAGAAGGCCAAGTTCCAGATGGTGACACTGCAGTCTATACTCCCTCTCTTAGGGAAAGACAGTTGGATGTGCTCCATAGACCTCCAAGATGTCTACTACCATATAAAGATGGACAGAGCATAGAGGCATCATCTATGCTTCTGGCTGGGAGCCAGTCATTACCAATTTCGTGCTCTGCCCTTTGGTCTCACTACAGCCCCCAGGGTGTTCACAAAATGTATGGCGGTAGTGACAGCTGAACTGAGACGTCTAGGATTCCAAGTGTTTCCGCACCTGGACGACTGGCTCCTGACCGCTCCAACCAAGCATCTACTCCTACAAACCAGAGATTCCACTATCCAGCTTTGTTCCCAGTTGGGGATTACAATAAATTGGGAAAAGTCTGCTCTATCACCCTTTTAGTCTGTGACTTTTATAGGCACAGAAATAGACACAATCGCCATGTTAGCTCATCTTCCCGCAGAAAGAGCACAGAACCTCAGAAAACAAATTCTCTGTCTACTTCCTCTACAGAAAGTCAAGGCAAAGACGGTGCTGAAACTCTTAGGGATCATGGCATCCACCATAATGTTAGTCCCTCTCACCAGATTACGCATACAAATTCTTCAATGGCTTCTATCATCCCAGTGGTCTTTTCAGCAACTGCCTATACCTCACCACATCTTCATAACAGAGTCTTGCAAGAAGGATCTTCATTGGTGGATTCAACCCAACCAACTCACAGCAGGCACCCCATTCCTTTCTTGCCAACCCATTGCTACTGTGACCACGGATGCCTCCCAGATAGGGTGGGGGGGCATTATCTAGGCAGGACTGTCCAAGGCACATGGCAAGATTACAAGGCTCACGTGCATATCAGTGTCCTAGAGATGAGGGCAGTACTTCTAGCATTGCAAGCACTTCATAACTTTCTTCCTCTAGGCACAATAGCAATCCAATCAGACAACATGTCAGTGGTATGGTATATCAACAAGCAAGCTGGAACCAGATCTTACCCCCTTTGTTGAGAGGCTATTCGTATTTGGAAGTGGGCGAGATCTTCCCCGTACTTTCTGGTGGATTACACATCCCAGGGATAACCAATGTGATAGCCAACAAACTCAGCGGGGCAATCTTAATGCCTCACGAGTGGTCTCTGAATCAGGAAATAGTGGAACAGATCTTCCGCAAATGAGGACGGCCTTGCTGTGATCTCTTCGCCAATCTGATCAACTACAAATGCAGCAGCTATTTTTCCCTTATTCCCCCCTCCGGGGGAGTCACCGAGAGACTCACTTGTTCATGATTGGCCCCTGGGACTCCTTTATGCTTTCCCTCCTTTTCATCTCATATCCAAGGTGATTCAGAAAGTGAAGCTGTTAGGAAGCAATATGATTCTCATCACTCCTTACTGGCCTCCTCAGATTTGGTTCCCCTTTCTTGGCCCTCATCTACTAGACGATCCATGGACTCTGGACCCAGTGCCAGACCTCTTGACACACATGTCAGGCTCTTTTCACCCCAGCCTACACACCCTCAACTTGACAGCATGGCTAATCCAATTCCATCCCTAGTCAGGCTTCATGACTTTTCACCTGCTGTTCCCCATATTCTCACATCTTCACATAAACCTTCCACCAGGAGGTTATACTCTAGCAAATGGAGAAGGTTTTCTACCTGGGCTGAAGAAAGGAAGGTAGATCCTTACACTGCATCCATCCCAATGGTTTTAGAATTTTTGTCTGAACTTTTCCACAAGGGATCTGCTGCTGCCAAAATTAGGGTCCAATTGGCAGCGATATCTAATTTTCATTTGGGCCTGCATGAGTCTAACCTGATGTCACACAGATTGTGTAAAATCTTCCTTAAAGGTGCTACTTTGCTGAGACCCCCCCTTTCAGGAACCTGTTGCTTCCTGGGATCTGAACTTTGTCTTGTCCAAGCTAACTTCACCTCCCTTTGAGCCTGCCCATTCATGTCCACTGAAATTTCTGTCTTGGAAGACTCTGTTTCTAGTAGTCATCACATCAGCTAGATGAGTATCAGAGTTTGAAGCACTGTCTATAAAGCCTCCTTATCTCATTTTCCACAAAGACAGAGTTTCCCTTCGTATGAATCCTTCCTTTATCCTTAAAGTTTGCTCTCAGACTAACCTGAACCAAACTATAGAGTTACCATTGTTTTTCCCTAACCATTCTAACGCAGCAGAATACAAATTTCATCAATTGGATGTTCACAGGCAGTTACGGTTCTAACTTCACAGGACTAAGGATCTCAGAAAGCCAGATCAATTGTTTGTACCCTTTTCAGATTCTAGACTAGGTATGCCAGTCTCTAAAGTTACTCTGTCAAACTGGATTAAGAGCTATTTTTCCTTTATTTACTCCTCCAATGGAAAGTCTCCACCGTTCAAAATGAAGGCTCATTCTACATGATCCCAGTCTACATTTGCTGCCATCCAAGCCAGGGCCCCAATTGACAGCATTTGTACAGCAACTTGGGCTACCCCTCATACTTTTATCAGTCATTACAGATTGGACCTGATCTCAAGTGGTAGAGCCTCCTTTGGTTCCACTGTACTCAAGAGTATTTTCCCGTGAGCCACCAAGGAATAAGGTGCTAGGGATGCTGTCCCATATGTAAGAATGAAGGTGAGATAGGACTATAGAACATAAAGAAGTTATGTACTCACCATAACGTTCCATGTTTGTAGTCCATCTCATCCTTCATTCTTACGAACCCACCCACCTACCCCCATCCTGGAATGATCTGGAGACAGGATAGTATTACCTTGACAGGGTGGAGACCTTTCATTATTGCTGTTCTTTCTGGGTAACATTAGTTCTGTCTTTCTATAGTTTAGCACCAAAAAGAACAGGAGGAACAATTGCCAAAAATAATACTAAAAACAAAAGTAGACAAAAGCAAGTAGCATTGCACCATTCGTGGTAGTGAAAATAGACTCCTGAATTTATTTCAGGAGTCTATTTTCACTACCACTAGTGGTGCAGTGCTACTTGCTTTTGTCTACTTTTTTCTTCTATAGTTTAGCAGCAAACAAGATCTGGGGATTGTACTGGTGGACTATGGGATACCTACCTAGCGACGAGCCAACTAAGAAACTTTGAGCTTGTAATAGGCCGAGTCGGAGCCGTGGATCGGCTCCGAACCCATATGTAAGAATGAAGGGCAAGATGGACTACAAACATGGAAGTTTATGGTGAATACATAACTTCTTTTTTTGACTATATATATATATATATATATATATATATATATATATATATACACACACAACACACACACACACACACACACACACACACACACACACACACACACACACACACACACACACACACACACACACACATATGAAGGTCTAGCCTGGCTTCAACTTTTAGACCTCTTCCTCAAGATAACTTAACCAGGATGTTGTACAGGTGCTTGCTGCTTTAGGCATAAGCTCAGGGCACTACAGTCTAATATTTAATACAAGTTGAATATGTAAAATAAAACATGCTAATATGTCATTGTGAGACAATATTTCAAAACTACCTAGACTGCAGATAAGATGTACTCCCTCATGGTTACATGGGTACAGTGCAGTAGATGCATCTCTTAATCTAAGCTATATTCCCTCATGTAAATCTTTTTTTTTTATTTCCATCCAAAATAGGAACAGCTAGATGGAAAAAGAAAGATGATGCAAAACATAAATCAGTGTTTCATTCCTATGTTCCTAACTTCAAAAGGTTCCTTCAAGATTTTGCCTTTCTATAAAAAGCAAACTAAACAACAGCAGTTAAATAGAAGCATTTCCCGAAGAAACAACAGTGTTAGAGGAAACTCAGCAAAATCAACAAGAGCAAGGCTTCTCCTAGTATAATAGGCCATTTCCCAGTACACAAGCAGAGCCTTCATCACTTTACTCCCTTCCCCTAGGAAAGGGGTTTAGCACAAATGAAATAAGTAGTGTCAAGGGTTACTGCAGATCCTGACTATATTCCTACGACTCTGAAAGAAAAAACAGCATGTGGCTATTCCACTAGCCCAAAATATTTAGGATATTCAAGTTGTACAAGCAGGCCAAATGTAGAAAAGGCACCATGCTTCTATTAACATTTTTCTCCTCCTAGCAATAGAAAATGAAATATTATGGAGAATCATTCTAGGTGTCCCAAGTATAAACATGTTCATGAAAAAGAAAACCAGGATGCTGACCCTACAGCCTCTTCTACACTGTACCTCTGCATGAAGCTTAACTAGCAACTCTGGACATGCAGGATGCTTGCCTTCAGATTTCTGTACGTGAAGCTAACAAGAGACTTTCATATTCCAGATTAGAAATTCCAATTTTCATTTTGCTAATTGCCTTTTTGCTTTTTTTTTCACACCCAAAGAATTTACAGTGTAAGACCCCAATATTTATATTTCTGAAACTGAAGGGAATTCATGCCTGTCTAATCTGGATGATCATATAAATCAAACCACTTTCATAGGTTCATAGGTAAGTACTAGGCTAGCTGCCCTTGTGGGGCATTTTAAGCCTAGCCAGCTTCACTTTTTTTATTCAAATTAACCTATCTCATTTGGTCGGAGATTGGCCTTACCTATTCCATAGAATAAATGAACTAATGCATAGAATTTAAGCTCGGCCATACACAACAGTGTTTTAATTCCAAATCTTAGGTATTGTTCCTAGTCTCTAGCAATTGATTATAACCTTCTTAGATAAAAATATTCCTAGAAGATTTCCTGAATACCATAACCGCCAAACTTTTATTTCTTAAAATTTAACACAGTATTCAACTGATTGTAGAGTTTTCTTGTCATTTTTTAAAACAAACTTACCTGCAGGAATATTTCTAAAAGCAGTGGAATTCATGTCTTTCTCGGTCCTAATGATTACTCAAGCAATAAGTCCAAATAAGTACCCCAAGCTGCTAAAGGACTCCAAAACCAATGAAGCGGAGCATTAGAGAGAAAGAAAAGCTGAAAGTCCAACTTTCACCTTTCAATAACAGCAATTTATTAAAACACAAATAAAAAAGAGACAAAGCTTTCGAGTAAAACTCTTCTTCAGTGTAGCATCATAAAAAAAACACTCACAATTTAAACTCCACACAGCCAATCAAAAGACTAAATCAATTACAAATTCAATTAAAATTTTTAAAGTGCCCCAGTCCTATAACAACATTGATACATAAGAAGCCAAATAAAAACAGCATTAATTTTTGTACCCTATCGTGTTTATCTTTTAAAATAGGTTTAATGCTGTTAGTAATATTTAATCCAGGCATACGATCTGCTCTAAAAAATTAATCCATTTATATTCGACCATTTCACTCTTATTTAATAGATCTCCTCCATTAATATTTGGAGGTTGTAAAATTCTAAATTTAAATTTATGTTCTGCTCCGTAAAGAGATGCATACTTTGCTAAGGTATTAGTTGGAAAATTCCTACAAATATCAAATAGATGTGCACTAATTCTTTCTTTCAATTTTTTATTAGTTTTTCCAATATCGCTTGAAAGCTTTGTCTCTTTTTTATTTATGTTTTAATAAATTGCTGTTATTGAACAGTGAATTGTGGACTTCCAGCTTTTCTTTCTCTCTGGTGCTCCACTTCATTGGTTTTGGAGTCCTTTAGCAGCTTGGGGTACTTATTTGGACTTATTGCAGTTGTTTTGTGGTGTTCTCTAGTGGCACGTTCATCTGCTTGGAATATGGAATCACAGCCAGGATGTACTTTGACCGTTGCTGTACCGTTGGTACATAATGCTTCAGGTATAGTGAATGCAATGGAAAAGTTAAGAGGATTTTTAACAGTCAATGTGAATCCACTTTTAGACGTGTACTAGCTCTGTAAAGTCAGTAACTTTAGAGGTGAATGATGCTGAACTAATATGTTTGCAACAAATGCTGAAAAGGCTACAATATAAGGCTGAGAAATATAAGAGGTTGCAATGGCAGAGGATGAGTTTGAATGCATACTTATCACTTGGTATTGTCCCTAGAGGGCTTAGGATCACCAAAATGCCCATATGGGAACAAATACAAAGAATTCCTTTTAAAGTGGCAAGAACTTGTTTTATGGCTTAGTGCTAAATACATGAAGTTAATGAATGATGTCATTGTTAAGCACAAAGCAGAATTAGTAGCAGAAATAGAGGCTTTAGAGGATCAGTTAGTTAATGCCTCTGACTTCCCTGCCATTGCTAATGATTTTAATAAACTGCTTGGCCATTTGAAACATTTTGAAGATAAACTGAGTGCTGGTAAAAAGCGGAAGCTTATATGTGATATTAATGATTTTAAGAATAAGAACATTTTTTCCTGGCCTAAAATGGTCCATCCAGTCAGAGAACACCACTCTGAAATGAGCCTCCAATCACAGGGTGACTAAGCAACTGCCACACCCCCTGGTTCTGAGCCGATGAAATGCGGTGAAGCGGTAACAGAACTGGTTAGCTTTTCTAATAGAATGAAGCAGCCATTATTGAATGAGAAATCAATAGAAAATAGTAATGCAGCTAAGAATTCTCAAACTGCTGTGTCAGTACCAAATTTATTGACCCAAAAATGAGCCTACACAAGCGCAAGAGAATGGTGAACCATCAGCTAATCTGCAAAACTGTTTCTCTTTACAACAGCCGATAGCAATAAAAGAAATGGTAAGAAGTGGATGAAAAACAAGGAAGATGAACAGAAGCTGTACAACAAGGTAGGCCAAGAATGGAGGAACAAGAAAATGAAAATTTGATTCTGATGAAAGATAATGTACTGAATCTGTCTGGACAGTATTTAAGTTCAGCACAGCTACAACTTTTAAGTAAAGGCTTGACTTTTGTTCCAGCAGTAGCTGGAGACTTGACCGAGTTATTAACGGAATTAAGACTATTTGCTAGAAGTGTAGATCTTAAACTAATGTTTAAAAGTAATACAGGTCAAGATGGTTTATCCCTTAAAATATCTAGTGCTTTTGTTCCATGCAGTACACCTACTGTTAAAGCATTCCCAGATATGTATTAGCAGGAGATTTATGACAACTTCTTTCATAATAAGAAGGGTGAAAAGTTTTTTAACAGTAATTCTGATGAATGAAATGCACTAACTACTTTGTGCTTGAACAATGATATAATTATTAAACCTGCGGATAAAGGAGGTATGATTGCAGTGATGAGTGTCACTCAGTATAATAATTGGATGGGGGAATTTCTGTCTGATGATACTACCTTTGCTGAAGTAGATAAAAAATGTGTATCCAAAGCTATTATGAGAGTGAAAAGCTATGTGTACGACTTGTTGATAGAGGGTTCTATAACACCTGAAATTTATAATTATTTATATTTGACTAATTCAGCTATACCATGGATATATGGACTCCCTAAAATTCACAAAAATATATTAAAGCCACCAATGAGACCGATAGTCTCTGGAAAGGAATGGGCTACTGTAGCAATTTCTAAGTATGTGGACAAACAGTTAGCCCCTTTGTTAAAATATTGTAATAGTTTCATTAAAGACACGTGACTTTTTGCAAGCTGTCAACCATTGGTCTATAACTAGTATGTGTGACAATATTTTGCTAGTAACAATGGACGTTGTCTCTTTTCACTGTGATACCCAGCACCTATGGGACTGAATCAGTGAGTGAATTTTTGTTTCTGCATAGTGGGTTTAATACATCTAAAATAGAACTTTTATGTTCCGTGTTGGAATGTATTTTGAAAAACAATGTGTTTATGTTTAATAATAACTATTATCATCAGCGATTGGGAGTAGCGATTGGTAAACCAGTCGCAAATACTTATGCAAATTTGGTACTTGCTAGATGGAAGGAAAAGTTTATCTATGCAGGATGTGATGTGGTGTTTAAGAATGACAAGCTTTTATTTTTAAAAGGTTTTTGGATGATATCTTCTTTTTATGGAAAGGTACAGAGGATGTGTTAAAACGATATCTTCAAGTCCTTCATTCAACCACTGACTTTTTAATATTTGATATGAAATTTTCAAATGCTAGTATTAACTTTCTAGATATTGTGGTTTCTAAACATGATATAGGCTTTGATTCAGTAATACATAAGAAAGATATACAAGCAGTGAAATATGTGCACTCAGCAAGCATGCACCCGAGGCATATTTTAGAGGGGTTGTAAAGGGTCAGTTTATGAGAGCGAGTAGTCTCAGTACGATGGATGAGATGTTCAGTAAAGAAATGGAAGGGATGGCATCTGATTTTAGGAGTAGTGGTTATAATACTACTGTGATTGAAAGAACTAAAAACATTGGGACTGAGTTAAGGAGGGATGTGGCGAAACCTTATTTGTCTGGGAGAGTGGATGTACCAACTAAGGTTGAGCCAAAAAGGAATATATGTAAGACTAATTATATGATGAAGTTTAATAGACATACTAAATCCATCCATCAGATTATTAGAAAGAACTGGACCATCTTCACATTGAATCAAAAAGTAAGTGAGCTAGTAGATTTGACACCCAGATTTGTTTATAAAAGAGAAAATTTTAAAACAATATTTGTGTTACAAAGATTTAAATAAAGGAAGGAGACCAAGGACATCTATGATGAAACCTGGTACTATAGCATGCCATAATTGTACCCATTGTAGGGATATAAATACTGATCTATACTTTACATATCCCATTAGTCAAGAAAGGTTTATGTTTAAGGCTTCGGAGACATGCACTACAGAAAATGTCATCTATTTTGCTAATTGCATAGTTTGCCAATGTTTTTATATTGACAAAACTAATAAAAAATTGAAAGAAAGAATTAGTGCACATCTATCTGATGTTCGTATGAATGTTCCTACTAATGCCTTAGCAAAGTGCATCTCTTTATGGAGCAGAACATAAATTTAAATTTAGAATTTTACAAGTGATGGCTCCAAATATTAATGGAGGAGATCTATTAAATAAGAGTGAAATGGTGGAATATAAGTGGATTAATTTTTTTAGAGCAGATTGTATGCCTGGATTAAATATTACTAACAGCATTAAACCTATTTTAAAAGATAAACGCGATAGGGTGTAAGAATTAATGCTGTTTTTATTTGGCGTCTTATGTATAAATGTTGTTATAGGACTGAGGCACTTTAAAATGTTTAATTGAATTTGTAATTGATTTATTCTTTTGACTGGCTGTGTTGAGTTTAAATTGTGAGATTTTTTATCATGTTACAGAAGAGTTTTACTTGAAAGGTTTGTCTCTTTTTTATTTGTGTTTTAATAAACTGCTATTATTGAACGGTGAATGGTGGACTTCTACCTTTTCTTTTTCTCTAATGATTACTCCAGCCTAACTTTATACAAGGAGGATCTAGTGATACTTCAAAAACATATTAAATCAGAACTCAGCCTCTAGATTATTCACCTTGTTGTGATCTCTTAACAAAGAGTTCATATAGTTAGTTCAATGTATTCTTCCAAGAGAGGGTCCTCCCTTCTTACCTTGTCTCTGAAATCCAAAGTCAACCATAGAAGCATCTAACTAGGCTAGGAAAGTTCATTATTAACAATGACAGTCAAGGAGAACCTATCTACAGATCGATGGCAATTTTGACAAAAATGTTTTACCGAAAGCATTTTCACTGACAGTGGAGAATTTGCCTTTCTCTGTGTGACCATAGAATAGGTATATTTAAGTTTGGGGATAGGGGTTGAGTTTCACTGAAAGAGCTTTCTGTGAAGCATTTTCAGTGTTTTTGCTTTTGGGGAAAGCCATCAATCTATTGACATGATTCCATGGTTAAGTTGCAGATGCAGTGTTAATAAAAGGAAGGAGAAAAGGCTGTTCTGAAAAATGCTTAGTGAGAATCTCACACAGATTAATTGGGAAACTGTTCTAAAGTTTAGGTACTGCCACAGAGAGCAATGCATCCATAAAGTGATTTAAAGAGGGTTTTGTGTCAGCATGTGACTGGACTAAGGACCTAAACAAAGAATCATAAAGGTCACATAAGGGAAAAAGCACCAAAGAATGGGGATCCAGTATTGCCCTAGCATAAGGCAACAAAACCGGGCATCACTCATCTGGGTGGCCAGTGGTGTGGGCAAGTTGTTTTTCTGGAGGCTCAGTGGCCTGGGCCAGCTAGTTGTGTAACTTAACCAGCCACATCAGAAGGCACTCAATGTTTCATATGTGATTGTCTAGCTTCCTTGCATGCTGACAGTGAAAAACCTTCACATCTTCTCATGCTAGGATACCTTCTTTCCAACTTCAGGAGAAGATTCTTTACCCCCACTTCCTGCTAACAGACATGTATAGAGAGCACCAGTGACTCCTCCAGGTAATCTCCAGCAAAAGAGCCTTCACACACCCCCCCCCCCACTGAGAAGAAAAACATTGCTAGAATCTCTCTGTGTTCTGCTTAACTTTAACTAAAAAATGTATGCTTGTTTCCTGCCTTTTCTGTAACTAGTCTAGTCCAGATACAGATTTGCTATTTTGCTATATCCAGGACTATTTATAAGCTTCTGAGTTCCCCAAGCCTGTCTGTGTTGGAGGGAAGCCTGCTAGCTTATCAGTAAGAGTGGTAAGCATTAGGCAACCTATCTACCACATAAGGAGTGGTTTCTGGCCCAGAAATTGTAGTTACTGGCCGTTTGGGAAGTTTTTCCATCTCTCTCAGCTTTCTGATTTAAAAGCCCGCATTTGCACTTGTTTCTCCCTTTTCCTGTAACTAGTCTATTCCAGATACAGATTTGCTGTATCCAGACTGTTTGTAAGCTCCTGAGGCCTCTAAGCCTTTCTGTGCTGGAGGGAAGCCTGCTAGTTTATCAGTGGGAGTGGTAAGCACTAGGTAACCTATCTACCACATAAGGAGTAGTTTCTGGCCCAGAAATTGTAGTTATTGGCCGTTTGGGCAATTTTTCCATCTCTTTCAACTTTCTGATTTAAAAGCCCTCATTTGCACTTGTTTCTTTCCTGTAACTAGTCTAGTTCAGATACAGATTCTTAGTTTTAGCACTTGAATTTGCTTATTCGTGCTCAGCACTTGTTCAGAACTTGTTGTAAGCACTAAATAAGCTACAAATTACTGCAGCACTCAACCTTCCTCATTACCTAGAGGAAAACCGTTTTTGCACTTACTTTCCTCACTTGCTTAGAGAAAAATAGCTCTTGTACTCACTTTCCTCACTTGTCTAGAGGAAAATAGTTTTTTATTCAGGCATGTTCAAGGGTCAGCTCCCAGTGTTCTCTCCTATCTGATGAATCTGGGCATCTTGGGGCAATGTAGCAATTGCCTCATGTAAACAGACAACCCTCTCCTCCTACCACCCAACACTACAACCTATGAGAGATGCACTTTTCTAGCCAAACTGAAGGTAAAGCTCTCTCCAACCAAGACTGAACTTGACAGTCAAGAGGAGAAGGTAAACACTTGCACCACACCACACTCATCACATAGTCCCAGTAAACCTACACCACCAAAATCCACACATAGAAACACAAAAACATTTGCGGAGGCTCTCAATAATAATCTGCTCAAGCAACAGAGACCTCCAAAGCAGAAACGCAAGCAACCTCCACCCCCCCAACACAACCCAAATGACACATAGTCCACAAACTCAGTGTGCCACTCAACCACAGCCCATAAGGCAAAACAATGTACCCAACACACTAGTCATAGGTGGCTCTATAGTCAGGCATACTGATGTCCACTCACCAGGCTAAACAAGAAGAAGGTTACTGTCAGCTGCCTGTCAGGTGCCAAGATCCGCCACATAACCCACGCACTCAGGTCACTCCACAATAAGTACAAATATGACTCTGTCATTGTCCATGTGGTGTGAATGACCTGAGATGTACCTCCCTGGACTACATGAAAAGAGACATGGAAGAGCTCTCCGATCATGTAGCCCAGGCAGGTATGATTCTAGGCCTGAGTAGCATCCTGCCATCGCCCAGAATGATACAGCAGTACAAGGACAAAATGATTGACTTCAACAATTGGCTAAGTTTCTGGTGTCATTCTAAGGGGATCCAGTATCTGTCTGTCTGGGACGACATGGTCGACAGACCATGATGCTTTGCCAGAGATGGCCTGCACCTGTCACCCCTGGGATTCCAGATACTGGCTAAGTCTCTTGCCACCCCTATAGTGCCTTTTTTAGGAAAGGTTCTAATGAGAAATTCACCACTGTAACAGGAACAGGCAAGCAAAAATTGAGGGTAATGCTACTCAATGCTAGATGTCTAAATCTCAAAATGCACTCCCTTGAGGCACTCCTTAAAATGGAGAACATTGATATCTGTGCAGTGACAGAGACCTGGTTCATGGCTCCAGAGAGCACCCCTGTATTACCAGGCTATAATTCATACCACACTTTTCGGCCACCTAACCTGGACCGGAACACCAAAGGCGAAGGTGTGTCCATATTGATTAAGGATATCCACACCTCCAGGCTAGTTGCTCAGCATAATGCATCCAAGGTTATCCAAGTTCAACTAACTCTAGGCAAAACTGCAATCTAAATTGTAGCTTGCTACAGATCCCCCACCATGCCCCAGGATGCCCACTCCTCTTTTCTTGATGTTGTTGTTGTTGTGTCTTTCGGCTTTTCCCAGTTAGGGGTCACCACAGCGGAAGTCCGGTCCGCTAATGATTGGCAGTAGATTTTTACGTGCCGAGTTGCCGGCCGTGACGCACAACCTTCAATGAAGGTACGCCCATTCATGCATGTCTCCAAACAGAAGATGCTCTAGCTGAGAATCGAACAGGACAATGTCTTACTTTGAGGCGACAATGCTACCGCAGCACCACCAACGCAGCTTACTGGAAAATATCAGGGTTCAACCAAACACCCTAATAATGGGCGAGTTCAACTACCCCACCATTAACTGGGAAAACTACTCATGTACCAACTCCTTCACTCAATGCTTTCTGGAATTCATAAATTTCAATGCCCTGGATCACCTTATCCACACCCCCACCAGGGGCAACAATATCCTAGATCTAGTCATTACCAACACGAGTGACCGGTGTTCTACACCTGAAGTCAATTCCTCGTTGGTCAGATCCGACCATAAGCTAATCACCCTAGATATCCACATCCCACCTCCACTCTCATTAAGGAAACCATGGTAAAAAATGTCTCCAATGCCAACTTCATGCTTCTTAAGACAGAAGCTGTGAGCTTCATGACACCCATGCAGATGGACAATACATTTACGACGGCTAAATCCTACACAAATCCACTCTATAAACACTTACACGAGTGCATGGATCATGCTATCCCAAACAGAACCAAGACGCTATCCTCCAAAAAAAGGAAGCCAGTCTGGTGGTCCCCTGCCATAAACAAACTCTACAACAGAAGGAAGAAACTGTTGCAAAAGAGAGTAAAATCCCATGAGTGGAGGAGCTCCCTGGTCAGCCTCAGTAAGAAGCTGAGATCCCTTATAAGATCCTACAAAGCTAGCTATGAAAACAAAATCGACACTGATTCTAGGGACAACCACAAAGCATTCTATAGCTATGTCAAGAATCTCAATGGCAACACCCAGATCTGCTCTGAGTTACAGCACAACAGCACAAAAATTATTGCCAACATCCTGGCAGATAAGTTCATTGCTAACTTTACCCCACTCTCACCCCCTAAAGGGCCCATATCTATACAGGAAGAATGCAGAGTCCCTGTAATCAAAACTACTCAGGTAAAAGCTACACTCTCTAAAGCCAAAAACACAGCATCCATTGGACCAGACAACATCCCAGGCTGTGTTTTACATGAACTTCAGAACGAACTGGTCCCCACCTAAGCATCATGTTCAATCATAGCCTCACGTGTAGCTTTGTGCCCACTGAATGGCACACAGCAACAGTTATCCCACTCCACAAAGGGAGAGCCACCACTGATTCCGGGAACTATTGCCCTATTAGCCTGGTCTGTAAGGCCATGGAATGTATCATCATGGAACTCATAAACAAAGACATTGGTAACCTCCAAACTCTGGACCCTACTCAGTTTGGGATTGTGAAAGGCAGATCATGCCTCCTAAACCTGATTGACTTCTTTGAGGCAGTCACCAAAGCCGTAGACGAGGGTAAGGTGGTTCACACAGCCTATCTTGACCTTGTCAAGGCTTTCAACACCATCCCCAATTCTGGAATTATAGCTAAACTCACTAAACTAGATATAAATCCCTATGTCACAAGATGGGTTGCCAAATGGCTCACTGACAGAACCCACACTGTAAAAGTTGAAGACTCCAAATCTGACTTCAAACCAGAGACAAGTGGAGTACCACAGGGTTCAGTCCTGGGACCTCTCCTGTTTGGTATCTACTTCTCTGAAGTACAGGCTAACACAGAAGGCCTTTGGATAACAAAGTTTACAGATGACTGCAAACTAGGAGCCATAGTCGAGTCCCCAAATGATGTGGACATCCTACAGAAAGGCCTTACTGAAACAGATGGCTGGTGTCAGAGCCATGGCTTCAAGCTCAGTGCCAAAAAGTGCATTGTCATCCCCTTTGGTAAAAACTTCGTACCCATGAACTACCACATAGGCGGCAGTCTACTTAATGCCGAATGTGTGATAAGAGACCTTGGGACCCAGGTGGACAGTAGTCTCTCCTTTGATAATCACATCCCCACAGTAGTCAGGATATCCTTCTACATAGCACACCTCATCACAAAAGGGTTCTTATCCAGGAAAAAAAGAGGTCATTGTTCCCCTCTACTCAACATTCATTAGACACATTATAAAGTACAACACCCCTTTTGGAATGTACCTCACAAGACATCTGCAGCAGCTGGAAAGGCCACAGAAGAACCTCACAAAGAGGATTAATGGCCTCAAACAGATGCCCTACACTGACCATCTCAAAAAACTCCAGCTTTACTCCATAATATCATCTACTCCGAGGTGATCTCTGCCTAACATATAAAGCTATGTCAAACCCAGAGCTGTTGGACATGCTACATCTAAAGAAATCCCAATCCCTCCGAGCTACATGCTCTAGGGACCTAAACCTTGTCACCACAATAAACAGGACATACTGGAGTGATAGATTCCTGTCCCAGAGACTTCCCATACTCTGGAACAAGCTACCCATCTATGTCAAGCAAAGTTCCTCATTACCACTCTTCAAGAAAAATCATGATGAATGGATGGGAAATAGGAAATACACCCCAGGGATCACTTCTGTGGCTCTGCTCAACAGGGGCACAGGAAAATAACTTTCTTGGGTGGTGTAAGCAAGGGAAACTTGTTGGCTAGGCTTACTTAGGCCCTTGGGCCAATAGCCTAGTACCTACCTATGAACCTATGAACCTATGGTGACTCAGATGCAGTGACTAGTGGAGACCCGGTTGATGCCCTTGCATTTCACTGTTGCAGTATTCCTTACAATAGGGATCCCCTGCCAAGGGCAGCCTGACATCTCGCCAGTATACCAAAGCCTTTAGCTTGCTAACGGTATACTGTATATCACATGTATGCTCTCTGTGTACAGCGTAGGGCATAAAGGTGATGTTCTGATGTACCATCCTCAGAGCTTCTTTGCTGACAGTACAAAGGCCATTTTCAATTGTCAGTCTGAATACTATTTGCCGGCTTAACAAGCCATCTTTCACATAAGTGTCCCATTCGGGTTTTGCTCTTATCTTTTTTCCTTTGTTTTGTTGCTTGTGAGTTTCATGTCTTCCAGAAAGGTTAAATGCCAAAAAGACTGTCATGAGCAGTGTTTATTTTGTCTAGGTGCTCCTCACGACCATACGTCCTGTTCTATTTGTCAGGCTTTTGTCCTGAAGACTCTGCATAGTCTGCTTTCCTGGTTGCCCATATATTTAGAAAAACAATGTCTTAAGCTTTTGGCAAAAGATGCAATGGAAGGAACCTTTCTCTTCAAGGGTCTACCATCTGCGAAGAAGAAGGCCAAGAAAGCTAGGTCTGATCCTTCAGCTGTGCTGCCTCTGCCTGATGTCTCTCCCAAGGCTAGTGAAAGCCCAGAAGACTGCCCATCTCCTTTGTTGGATTCCTCTGCCATGACCTCTTTTCAGGCCGGCATGGATCCAGCTTCATCTACATCCACGGAGGCCTTGCAGACATCTGCTTCGGATGTTCAGGGGGAACCGCGACTGATTATTACCAAAGGGCCCAGGGGTGTTCCTTAGATTTTGGTTAGGGAGGAGGTGCCAATTACCATTATAGAGTGTTGTACGGGGTCTGAGCCTTCTAAGTTTTACAAGACTGATATCATCTTAAAGAAGAAACAAAAAACTAAACATGTTTCTCCTGCTCCTAGGGACCATAAGAGTGAATGGCAGAATTTCACTCAAGCTTTGTTTAATTCCCTCATGGCTTTGAAGCCTCCTCAAGGATTTTCTGTTCCAGCTTCCCCTTGGTCATCTACTCCTTGTAAGGGGCCAAAGGAATCAGATTCCTCTGAGGAGGAGGAGGATTTGGCCAAGGAATCCCTTGCCTATTCTTCCCAGATTCCTTCTGCTTTAGACTATGCCTCTGAGGAAGAGGAGTCCACTAGTCTTAACTCTCCTTTTGAGGAGATTTCTTTTGGGGACACAATTTCCAGAATGATGGAATTTTTCAAATAGGATTGTGCCCAGGTATCTGAGGTTCAGAAAAGGTGTTATGAGCTTCAGCAAATGGATTGTCCTAGACCTTCTGCTGTTCCACCTGCTCTGGCTGCCTTGTTGGATGTCTTTTCTACTGCATCTCAGGCTCCTGATTCTCAGCCCACAGCCCCCCAAAAACCTGATAGGTTTTATAAGGCGCCTGATAATTGCAAGTTCCTTTTGTAAATGCCCCTCTGCTTACCCTGCTGTGGTGTCTGTGGCATCAGACTTACTGACTTCTACAAATCTGCTTCCTTCTGATAAAGACAGCAGAACTATGGAAAGGCTAGGTAAGAAGGTATGTACCTTGGCTACCCTTGCTTTTGGGGCTGTCAGTTATCAGACCCATATGACAAAATTTATTTTGGCTCTTCTATCTCAGGCCTGTCAGGTTATGTCTGACCTTTGTTAGGGACTTCCTCTCAGGTGGCTCACCATTCTATTAAATGCAGTTATGATGCAGCAGATGCTTCTTCTAGGGCTGCTAGTTTTGGTTCTGTGCTGACAAGATATTTCTGGCTTTGGCTTCAACCTTTGCCCGATGATATTAAGGCTAAGTTGATGGATGCTCCTCTGGATAATAGGCATTTGTTTGGTCCTGCTGCTGCAGGATTGTTTAAGTCCCTACAGGAAAAGGGTAAAGCCTTACAAGATCTAAAATATATCTTTGTCTCTCCTGCATCTAAATTCCAAAGGAATTCCCCTAATAAGCTGGCCTTTATTTGTAGGCAGTCTTGACCTCCCCCGAAAGGTAAGAAGGGTGGTAGAAGGACTCCCCCTGCTAAGGCTACCCAGTCTCCTTTATCTCAGAAATATCCTTTTCAAACCAGGTGTTGTCTGACTATCATTTCTTCTCAGCTACATTCCTCTTTCTCTTCATCTTTCCCTGTCCCTTTCTGTTTAAAGATTATTCAAGATTCCTGGGTTCTTTCCATCATTCACCAAGGGTACTACATGGTTTGAAGATCTCTTCCTCCTTTCATGGGCATTCCTCAGCCTCCTTAAGAACAATTAGCCTTTTTTCCAGAGGTGTTTTAGGGGCTCTTGACTCAGGGAACTATTCAGGAAGTTCCAGTTTCTCAGTGGGGGGAGGAGTTTTATTTATGAATATTCTTGGTCCTAGGAAAATGGGCACTTGGAGACCCATTCTGGATCTCTCTCACCTAAACACCTTTCTGAAGGTCCCTTCCTTTTGGATGTTGTCCCTTCAGATTTTGTTTTTTCTGCTGTTTTCTCAGGCTTTTCTAGTGTCTCTGGACCTCAAGGATGCTTAACTTCATATCACTATTCATCCCCTTTTTAGGAGGTTTTTGCATTTATCTGTTGCTTCCTGACATTTTCAGTTCTATATTTTGCCCTTTGGCCTCTCTACTGCCCCAAGGGTATTCACCAAATGCCTCGCTGCTGTGATTGATTTTTGCAGGCTAAGGTGGGTTAAAGGTCTTTCCCTACTTAGATGACCTTCTTTTTCAGGCCTCCTCTCCAGAGGTTCTACTGCAGCATCTTCACTTTGCCATTTCTGTCCTGCAAAGTCGGGGGTTTGCTATATATTTCCAAAAGTCCTTCCTGACTTCTTTACAGGATCATGTGTTTCTGGAATGCCAGATCCAGACCCTTCCAATGCTGGCATCCCTGCCTTCTCCCAAGACCTTAACTCTCATTGCTTTCTTTCAATTCCTTCTTTCTCTGGCCTCAGTTACAGCCAGGGAATTTCTGAGAGTGCTAGGTTTCATGGTCTCCACCATTCCTATGTTTCCTCTGGCCAAACTCCACATGAGAAAGCTTCACTGGTTTCTAAAGTCAGTTTGGCTTCAGCACTCTAGTACTCTAGATTTCTTAGTCCATCTTTTTTCATGCCTCAAGCTGGAATTTCAGTGGTGGATTCATCATTTGTCACTCAATCCAGGGCTTCCTTTTCAACCTTCACTCTCCTTGCACGAGCTGTTCACAGAAGTTTCAGATGTGGGATGGGGACTTCCTTTGGCTCTCTAAAAGTGTAGGGTCTCTGGTTGCTTCGACAAAAGAAAGACCACATCAGTGTCAAAGAGACAAGGGCCCTTCTGTTGGCTTTTCAAGCATTTCATCCTCTTTTTACTCCGGGCCCCTCAAGGTACTTACAGACAATACCACAGTGATGTGGTATTTCAACAAACAAGGGGGGTGGGTAAGATCCTATTTCCTTTGCAGGTTAGCATTTCAAGTGTGGGAGCTAGCTATTCAGTATCAAGTGACACTTTGGGCAGTTTACATTTCCTCAGGTCAGAACACTGTGGCAAACTCCCTTAGCAGGTCCATATCACAATCCCATGAGTGGATGCTTCACAGGGATGCATTTCTGGACACTCCTCAAGAAGATCTGTTTGCCTTCCCTCTGAACAGACTTCTTTTTTGTAGCAGAGCCCCCATGTCCTCTGGTCTGGAAGGTGGACCCCCTATCTTTTTCCTTGAAAGGGATGTTTCTTTATGCCTTCCCTCCCCTTCATCTCATTCCAAAAGTCCTGGTCAAGATAAAGCAAGATGGTCCCAAAATCCTGTTGGTGAATTCCTTTTGGCCCAGACAGCACTGGTTCCCTCTTCTTCTGCATTTAACCAAGGGCAATCATCACAGGTTACCTCACAGGGTGCACCTACTCACACAAGACTAGGGATCTCTCATCCATCCTCACCTGTCCATGCTTCAACTGACACTGAGGGTGATAGATTTTGATTCCATTTAAACACCTTTTTTTCTGAGGAAGTGGTTAGGGTCCTGCAGGATTCCAGGAAACTCACTTCTAGGAAATCATACGTATCCAAATGGAAGAGGTTATCTGTTTGGTGTCTTTCTCATAACCTGTATCCACTTTCTGGGGATGCTCCTTTGAGTCTCTCTCATCTGTGTAAACTACTTATTGCTGATTTGGCATATTCTTCTGTTAAGGCCCACTTGTCAGCTAGTTCCGCTTGTCTGCCATTATCCTCTAGATTTGAGACTAAACAGTTTCTTAACGGCATCCTTCATATTAGACCTCCCAGGAAGCCTGTCCCTCCTTCCTGGGACCTTAATTTTGTTTTGGAGAAATTGATCCAGGCTTCTTTTGAGCCTGTGGCTTCAGCTTCCTTGCAGCATTGTACTAGGAAGACTTCTTCTGTTGCCCTTAACTTTTGCCAGATGAGTGTCTGAGCTTCAAGAACTTATGGCTGTTCCTCCTTTTTTAGTTTTCCATAATGGCAGGGTGTCCCTTCATACTAATCCTTCTTTTATGCCAAAAGTGGTGAATGAGTTGTCTCTTAATTAATCTATTCATTTTCCCATGTTTTTCCTTCTCTGAAATCTGCTAGTGAGAAGGCTTTGTACACTTTAGATGTGCATAGACAACTCAGATTTTATTTGGATAAGACTAAAAATGTTCTCAAATCTGATCAGCTTTTTCTTTCATCCTTTATCTTTAAGATTGGCTGTTTCCAAGCAAACTTAAGCCATTTCTTTTTGTTATTCTTTTCATGGTAAGAGCCTTCATTCATATGTTTAGGCTCATTCTACTGTGGCTTCTTCTGGTGCTTTTTTCAAGGGTTTAGATGCTAACTCTATTCTTGAGGCAACTACCTGGACGTCTGTACATACTTTTACTAAGCACCATAAGTTGGATGTGATGTCCAGGGCTAGAGCTGGTTTTGCTAGGGCCATCCTTCATGGGTTCCTGGAGGACTCTACTGGGCCTTCCTTCTCCCTTACTTCTTGAGCTTTGGCCCTCTCCCTATTGTAAGGAATACTGCAACAGTGAAATGGAAGGACATAGTACAGTTGTGTAAAATCCTACCATAATGGTAGATGTCGTTCTCTTCACTGTTGCAGTATTCACTCCCTCCCTCCTCCCCCTGGTTCTTTTTCCTTCTGGATGTCTTTGTTACCTCTCTACTCCTTAGAGTGGCATTCCTACTTGGGCTGCCAGTTCTGAGGATGGTACATCTGGACATCACCTTTATGCCCTACACTATAAGTGGGGAGCATATATGTGACGTGCAGCATACCCTCAACAACCTAAAGGCTTTGGTATACAGTCCGGACGTTGGTCCACCCTTAGCAGGGGACCCCTATTGTAAGGAATGCTGCAACAGTGAAGAGAAGGAAATCTACTGCTATGGTAAGATTTTGCACAACTGTACTGTCTGGGGCCATTCCTTCTCCTCCATAACTGGACCTGCAGGAGGATGACAGAATGGGAAAAGATCATCAGGCACATATGAGCAAAAGGGTATAGATATGAACTGGACTGCCACAAAACACATCCACACACACATGCCTGGAGAGGTGTTCCTGCATTCTACAGCAGTTAGCCATACTCATTTGCTGTGTCTCCATCAGTGGAAAGTGAAGTACACATTTTTAAGTACACATGTATAACAGTTAAGATAGCATGAGGCAGTGGTACTGAAAATAATGCTTACTGTATATTTCTGTCCCTTTCTGTTGAACCTCTGCCTCTCTTTGGTAAAGAAGGTCTTGGTGGCAATACTTCAGGTCATTGTAGCATTGCTCATCTGTGCAGATGATGCAAATGGCTTTGGTTAGCATTCCTGTCTGCTCATGACACGTACCCACTTTCTGCAGTAAGCCATCATCACTGCGATACAGGTGCTCCCTGAAGTTCCTGTGCAGAAGGAACAGGAAAATCCTGTTGCCTGTCACGCCAAATTACAGGTCTGCATTCCTCACTCCCTGAAGTAGCTAGAAGATGTGGTGCAGCACTATGGATATACACATGCCCTATTCATAAGCATATAGGTAACATGCTTTATGTTTATCATGACACAGACAGCTTCCACTGATATGTATGGACAGCACAGTATACAGTGGCAGTGATTCATAGACAATAGTACACTGACTATTATATTAGCATATTCTACATACTGCCAGTTGTTTGCTTTATTTAAAATGTTGATTTGATTTTATGCCACATCACTGATAACCATACAACTTCAAAATAGAGGAATTTTAGTAAAGCTTCTATAGATCTGGAGCTTACCAGAGTTAAGAAAGGAAGTCCACCTTGGTAAAGTACCTCAAAAACAAGAACAATAAACCCTGTGGTGGATGAAAGTGAGAGTGAGGCAGATATTGGGGTATATGTGTACCTTGGAACACAAGACACTGGCATGGCACTCTAAAATTGAACTGTAGGTGGGGTGTTTCAAACTATGAACATAGGATATCATAGGAAGGGCGTGCCACAAGAGATACTGGGTTTCAAGGCCATATGTTAAGGCATGGCTACAGAACATAAATGGGGTGGGGGCTGTGCATAGCACTAATTGCAACTGATAACCAGATACATAAATGGGGATGGTGTGGCCGTAGTTATGCACATCCCACACCATGCCATATACATACACTGTCATTTGTCCTTATGGGTATTCAGCTACAGGCCTGGTCACCTGAGGGAGGTAGCATCTTGAAATGTGCACTAGTGAGGAGAAAGAAATGTAATTGCAGTCCTCTACACACATGGCACTCACTTCCTGGGTAAGGTGCCACAAACAAGCATCATGAAAACCAGTTTTGTCGGTAACCAATGTAAGTTGTGAATGATATGGTGAGCCATAACAGGTCTAAACAATGAAGGGTTACTGATACTTCATGCAAAGGAGGAAACAGAGGATACTGTGACAAGTCCACTAGTGGGAGTGGACCACCAGCACAGAGACAGCTAATTGGGGTCATGATATTTTTGTTGTTACTCACTGAAGTGGCCCCTAATATATGTAGGTTGCTTTAAATGTAGAAGCTGGGTTGGCACCAAACACCCATGTATAAGCAGGGGAAGCATTGGTTTAGTAATGTCCATTACAGCAAATCATAGCACATTAAACTGCATTTTCAAAATGAAGTACTGAGCCAAGCTCACCTATATATCTGTCCTGCTGGGCACCCAAGTTCTGCAATTCATAGGTTCATAGGTAAGTACTAGGCTATACAAGCCTAGCCAAAAATGTACCTTGGCTTTCGCCACTCAAGAAAATTATTTTCCTGTGCACCTGTCAAGCAGAACCACAGAAGTGATCCCCGGGGTGAATTTCCTATTACCCATCCAATCATCAAAATTTTTCTTGAAGAGTGCTAATGAGGAGCTCTGTTTGACATAGATAGGTAGTCTGTTCCAGAGTATGGAAAGCCTCTGGGACAGGAATCTATCTCTCCAGCATGTTCTGTTTATTGTGGTGACAAGGTTTAGGTCCCTAGAGCGTGTAGCTCGGAGTTATTGGGATTTCTTTAAGTGGAGCATGTCCAACAGCTCTGGGTTTGACATAGCTTTGTATGTTAGGCAGAGATCGCCTCTGAGTAGGCGATATGCGACAGAGTAAAGCTGGAGTTTTTTGAGATGGTCTGTGTAAGGCATCTGTTTGAGGCCATTAATCCTCTTTGTGAGGTATTTTTGCGGCCTTTCCAGTTGTTGTAGATGTCTTGTGAGGTACATACCAAAAGGGGCATTGCACTCTATAATGGGTCTAATGAGTGATGAGTAGAGGGGAACAATGACCTCTTTTTTCTGGATGAGAAACCTTTTGTGATGAGGTGTGCCATGTAGAAGGATTTCCTGACCACTGTGGCAATGTGATTATCAAAGGAGAGACTACTGTTCACCTGTGTCCCAAGGTCTCTTATCACACTTTCGGTGTTAAGTAGACTACCGCCTATGTAGTAGTTCATGGGTACAGAGTTTTTACCAAAGGGGATGACAATGCACTTTTTGGCATTGAGCTTGAGACCATGTCTTTGACACCAGGCATCTGTCTCAGTGAGGCCCTTTTGTAGGATGTCCACATCATTAGGAGTTTCGATTATGGCTCCTAGTTTGCAGTCATCTGCGAATTTAGTTAGCCAAAGACCTTCTGTGTTAGCCTGTACTTCAGAGAAGTAGATACCAAACAGGAGAGGACCCAGGACTGAACCCTGTGGTACTCCACTTGTCACTGGTCTGAAGTCTGATTTGGAGTCTGCTACTTTCACAGTGTGGGTTCTGTCAGTAAGCCAGTTGGCAACCCATCTTGTGACATAGGGATTTATACCTAGTTTAGTGAGCTTATCTATAATTCCAGAGTGGGGGATGGTGTCGAACGCCTTGGCGAGATCTAGATAGGCTGTGTGAACCACCTTACCCTCATCTATGGCTTTGGTCAAAGAAGTCTTATCAGGTTTAGGAGACATGATCTGCCTTTTACAAACCCAAACTGTGTGGGGTCCAGAGTTTGGAGATCTCTAATGTCTTTGTTTATGAGTTCCATGATGATACGTTCCATGGCCTTGCAGACCAGGCTTGTCAGGCTAATGGGGCGGTAGTTCCCGAGGTCTGTTGTAGTCCCCCTTTGTGGAGTGGGATAACTGTCATGGTGCACCATTCAATGGGCACAAAGCCTGAGGTGAGGCTATGATTGAACATGGTACTTAGGTGGGGTGCCAGTTCATTCTGTAGTTCATGTAGAAGGCAGCCTGGGATGTTGTCATGTCCCATGAATGCTGTGTTCTTGGCTTTGGAGAGTGAGGTTTTTACCTGAGCAGCCGTGATTACAGGAACTTTGCATTCTTCCAGTATAAAGATGGGCCCTTTACGGGTTGAGAGGGGGGTAAAGTTAGCACTGAGCCTATCTACCAGGATGTTGGCAATATCAGTTGGTTCTGTATATTTAGTGTCATTATGCTGTAACTCAGAGCAGATCTGAGTGTTGCCATTGAGATTCTTGACATAGCTATAGAATGCTTTGTGGTTGTCTTTAGGATCAGTTGCAATTTTGTTTTCATAACTAGCTTTAGAGGATTTTATGAGGGATCTCAGCTTCTTACTGAGGCTGACCAGGGAGTTCATCCAATCGTGGGATTTTACTCTTTTTTGCAACAGTTTCTTTCTTCTGTTGTAGAGTTTGTTTATGGCAGAAGACCACCAGATTGGCTTCCTTTTTTTGGAGGATAGCATCTTGGTTCTGTTAGGGATAGCACGATCCAGGCACTCGTGTAAGTGCTTATAAAGTGCATTTGTGTAGGATTCAGCAGTTGTACCTCTATTGTCCATCTGCATAGGTGTCGTGAAGTTTGCCACTTCTGTCTTAAGAAGCGTGAAGTTGGCTTTGGAGAAATTTTTTACAGTTGTTTTCCTAATGGGGTGTGGGAGCGGGATGTGGATGCCTAGGGTGATTAGCTTGTGGTTGGATCTGACCAATGAGGAGCTGACCTCTGGTGTGGAACTCCGGTCACCCATGTTGGTGATGACCAGGTCTAGGATATTGCTGCCCCTGGTGGGGGTGTGGATAAGTTGATCCAAGGTGTTGGACTTGATGATTTCCAGAAAACGTTGAGCAAAAGAGTTGGTACATGAGTAGTTTTCCCAGTTAATGGTAGGGTAGTTGAAATCCCCCATTATTAGAGTGTTGGGTTGTACCTTAATATTTTCCAGTGTGTCAAGAAAAGAGGAGTGGGAATCCTGGGGCATGGTGGGGGGTCTGTAGCAAGCTACAATCTGGATTGCGGTTTTGCCCAGAGTTAGTTGAACTTGGATAATCTCGGATGCATTATGCTGAGCAACTAGCTTGGAGGTGTGGATATCCTTAATGAATATGGACACACCTCCACCTTTAGTGTTTTGGTCCAGGTTTGGTGGCCAAAAGGTGTGGTATGAATTATAGTCTGGTAATGCAGGGGTGCTGTTTGGAGTACAAAAATAGCCAGCAGAAAAGGTGGAATACAAAAGATTTAATATAAAAACCACATAGCTAGGTAGAGGGTAGTAAGCCCAACTACCTGTCTCAAACCATTTTCGGCTGTGATAGCCATCTTCAGTGAGTTAACAAAAACACATAGTAACCATTCATATAGGTATATTTATATATATAGTAACATAAAGGCAGTTCATTGGTACATTAGAACTGGTCATTAAGACCAGGTTGGAATAGAGCCCCTAATTTAATGATCCATTTACGTTTCTTGAAATTAAGTGAATCATGCCATCCTGATTTATCTCTACATTTACCTACAATGCAATCAATAACAGTAAAATAAAAAGAAGCAGAGTTATGTTTACAGACATGTTTAAACAGAGCATTGTTAGGACGCTTGTTTCTAATGTCACTAAGATGCTCCCCAATCCTGAGGCGAAAAGGCCTGGAAGTTTGTCCCACATAGAATGAGGAGCATGAACATGTGACTAGATAGATGACCCACTCTGTACTACAGTTAGCCCAGAAGTTGATGTCGAAAACTTCTGACATATTGCGACTACTGAATTCCCTCGTATGTTGGACTTTGTTGCAATAAGTACAGTGGCCACATGGTATGCAACCCAACACTGGGCCACCTCTCAGTGTATGTTGAGTGGGGACAATGGAACTAGGACCCACCCTCTTATAGTGGCTAAACAGGGATCCCAATGTCCATCCTCTTCTGAAAGAAAAAGAGCATCTGTCCCTCAAAAAAGAGTGTAATCTCTCCTCAGCCATCAAAATGTTCCAGTGTCTATTAATGATGTTCATAAACCCACGTGTATTGCGTCCATATGTGGTCACCAGACGAACCAGAGAATTAGATAAATCTTTATGTTTGTCCTTGTATTGTAACAAGTCAGTTCTATTCTGATTAGAAGCCCAATGACAAGCAGTGCTGAGAGTACCAGAGGGGTAACCCCTCTCATGAAACCTGTGTATTAAATCATCTCTGGCATTCTCAAATGTTTGTTGCCTCGAGCAGATCCTTTTGACTCTGAGGAATTGTGATTTGGGGATATTCTGGATGATATGTCGGGGGTGGAAGCTTGTAGCATGTAAAATGAGTTATATTCAGGAAATTTCCTGAAAACCCAAGTGGCTAGGGTGTCATCAGGATTCCTGCTAACCTCGACATCAAGAAAAACAATCATTGATTTATGGAAATTTACTTTAAACTCAATTCCCCATACATTGTCATTGAGATAGTCAATAAATTCCTGTAGATAAGTTTCATCCGACTTCCACACCAACCAACAATCATCCAGATATCATCTCCAAATATCTAATTCATCCATATATAGATTATGACTAGAGTCATAAATCATAACCTCCTCAATATAAACCATGAAAAGGTCCGCATAAATGGGTGCAAAAGAGGCACCTATTGCTGTGCCTGTGCCTGCCAAAAACATTGGTCCTGGAAGAAGAATACGTTACTGGTAAGAACATATTCAGCCAGGCATACTAAAAAAGTATTAAAGCCTGGTTGGTATAAACCAGATCTTCCCAACCAAAAATCCAAAGCCTGCAAACCTGCCCAATGTGGAATGTTTGTGTTTAGAGAGGTTACATCCAAGGTACATAACAGCCAATGGGGCTCCAATTGCATGTCACAAATAATATCCAAGAATTGGGTAGTGTCCTGAATTCTGGCCCATTTCAGGGGTAGTAGTGGTTTCAGATAGTGTGTCAAATATTCAGCAGAGGTCCAGTAATAGATCCCCGCCCTCATACAATTGGTCTTCCAGGGGGACATCTAGCATCCTTATGTATTTTGAGTAAAAGGTAGTATTGTTTACACGGAGATGAAACCAACCACTGATGTCTAACTGACTCTGTAATGATGCCCTCTTCCTGAGCCTGTATCAGAAATGAATCAATTTTGGTCTTAAAATGACTAGTTGGGTCCAATGGCATAGCCATATAATATCTGTTATCCCCCTGTTATGCTTCTTCATTATAGTTGACACAATCCTGAATCACTACCGCCCCACCTTTATCTGCTTGTACAATAACAATTTATTTGTTGTTCTTAAGTTCCTCTATACATTGTACCTCCTCTTTAGAAAGGTTATTATAGGATTCCTGAAAATCTCTGAGGTTACAATGTAGATCCTTCAAGAGATTAGCTTGAAAAGTGGATACTAAGTGTGACATAGGTGGAGTAAAAGAAGATTTTTTGAATCTAAACTCTGGAACTTCCTGAATAGTGTAATTTTCAAAAAACAATTTCAAACTGAGTAAACAACAGAAATTGACCACATCCTGTGCTAAAGTGTATTCTGGAACAAAAAAGCCGGGGACAAAATTAAGCCCTTTGTTGAGAACTTTAATTTGTAAATCAGTAAGGTGTAGAGCTGAAATATTATGTACATTCATATTATTTGTTAGTGTTCTATCATCAGTTGTAACAGACCTTCCAAACCCTCCACAGGTTTGGCATTTTTTTATGCTTCCTCCCCCCTCGTCTGTAGCTGAACCCAAACTCCTTCTTTTGCGATCAGGTGAGGCATCTGTGTGGTTGCCCTCCCCTTCAGTATTGGAGGACGTCTCATCCCCTGATGTGTAGCTCAATGACTCCAAGCTACGTTTCAAAATGGATTTGGGTCTTTTTCTCTTGGGGACCAAAGGTTTGTTGCTTGGAAGCCTAAAGGTGACATTCCTAGGCATATCAAATGGTTTACCTCTTTTATAGTCCCCTATATCCCTTTGGAACTTTTTCAATTTTTTATTCTTTAAAACCTGTTCTAACTTAAGTAGATTCCAAACCCTCCACAGGTTTGGCGTTTTTTTATGCTTCCTCCCCCCTCTTTTGTACCTGAACCCAAAGGGTATGACAAACTCCTTCTTTTGGGATCAGGTGAGGCATCTGTGTGGTTTCCCTCCCCTTCAGTATTGGAGGACGTCTCATCCCCTAATGTGTAGCTCAATGACTCCGAGCTACGTTTCAAAATGGATTTGGGTCTTTTTCTCTTGGGGGCCAAAGGTTTGTTGCTCTGAAGCCTAAAGGTGACATTCCTAGGCATATCAAATGGTTTACCTCTTTTATAGTCCCCTATATCCCTTTGGAACTTTTTCAATTTTTTATCCTTTAAAACCTGTTCTAACTTAAGTAGCTCTGTTGTTAACTGATTCAAATGTGTTAACTTCCATACAAATTGTTTTTACCTGCTGAATCCCTTGTTTAACAGCCCGTTCATAAAAGCTAGCTAAAGCATCCACAAAGCCTGAGGATGCTGATTGTTGGATCTGTGTCCACTCATTTGTTAACTGTTCATCGATATTATGTACCAAAGGTTGTACTTTCACCCTCAAACCTTGTGGTGTAATCTTTTTGAGTTGGTAAGCCTTGAACAGGCGTAAATGCCAAACATTGGTCCGAAGACCTTTCATACTTTTACCCAACTTAAAGAACATAGATTCACATTGTTTATCTGGGTCTTGAATCACCCCCGAAAAATCATTACCCGCATCTGGTAAACCTAAACCAAAAAATGGCCAAATCATTCATATCAGATGCTAGGCCTTTCACAAGTGGAGTCAAAGCCATGTTGCAAAAAACATATATAAATCAACAAAAAAACGTTAGTGAATCAATCAGTTTTGCAGACAGCAAGAATAAGACTAAAATGTATATACCCTATCCAAAACCAACCTTTTGGACAGAAAAGTATACATATAAAAAGAGATAAAGACATGAAGATGGGTACAATATATTTCCGTTGATTCGAACCTTAGATTAAATAAAAGATATAGTAAATTGTCTGTATTGGTGGATATTAAATACAACAATAGACCCAAAAACAAAGAGCCTGATCAATAATAGCCAACAAAGATACAATAGCCAGCCCTTGTGATCTAGCCTAAATAAAACAAAGAAATCACAATGCTGCATATCCAACGAAAAAACACCATATATGTGGATCTTGAAATAACATAAAAATAACAACCCCTGCTTATATAGTGTCCAAATGAACAAAAAGTAGGGGGTGTTAATACGCAAATATCAGTGATACATAGGGATAATCCTCTTTATCAAATAACCACAATGCTGCGTATCATCATAATCAAAATGAAATTGCACCAGTAGGCCCAATGCAGATGGTTCAGAATATCCACTCAATACCACAACCACCTATAAATACCAAAAACATATTCATATCATAGACCCAATGATCATGTCAATGTTAAATCGGCCCATAAACATATATGTGACCCCAATTATAAAGTCTATAAAAGTTGCTGTAGGCAAAAATGACAATCTTCATAAACATTTACCAAGAAGGGAAATGTAATTATTATACTGTGTATTGCAACAAGGCCGACCCCAAAAGAACGTATATCACACCCTAAAAGCCTCCAAGTGGCTACATATTATGATACTGAAAAGGTGAAGGAGACCTAGCCCCCAAGAGAAAAATGACCCAAATCAGTCCCCAATACAAGATCATTCAAAAATGGAGCATGATATAAAAGGCAATAGTGTTAAAAATAACAGTAAATAGCATCACATTGAATAATGGAAGGCAAAATATCTATAATTCAACCAACTAGATGCAATTTGTAAATATAACAAAATGAAATGTCCACACAATGCCCCTAAAGTCACAAATGGGTTAACATAATGCATGAACATTAAGCTCTAAACTAAAGTTTCAGCGAGTGGTAGAATGCATATGAATTGTTAAAAAACAATAATACCGATATATTACATGATGTGTAAAAACATAATGAGAACTCCCTGTTGACAATAGATACTCAAACTGAACAGTAAGTGCCGAAGCAGACAAACTGTTCCCTTTGACACAATAGAACTAAGCCCTCAAATGCCCATTTAGACAGCAAACCAAGATATATACCTAAGAAAATCACTTAGTATATAAATGACCTGCATGTTGTAAAACGATACAAAAATACATAACAAAAAGAGGGCGGTAATGCAATCTATAGGTTAGTTACTAATATGACATATAGTAACCACAGAACTGAGTTGCAACAAAAAACGAGGCCCATAAATCCTAGCAAAAAAGTAATTATGAGTCCCACATAAAGAGGGAATCGTAACCGAAAACGTAGTGGACCTGGCAAAAACCTCCTGTATGACCACAAGAAAATATTAAATAACGAAGCACATAGACTTCAAACACTTCCCACAGCCCTACTGTATACAGACAATAACCAAAAAATGTGTCTTAAAGTCAAATCAAACATCCAAAACTTGATAGAAAATGTCCATAGCTTGTAATTTGACCATAAACACCTTATTTTGGAGGTAAAAAAGAGAATCGGTCAAAAGATGGAATCACAAAGTCACCTATAGTTGTTAATCCATAAATAACAAAGTACATAAACTTGCCACCCCTTGCACAGTCCCACTGCTTTCAAAACTGGAAATACTGATTGTAATCCCCAAACGCCAAATCACCAAGCCAAGGTTAAATGAAAAATAGTTAAATATCCAGAATTTAACCACTCAGAACCTTATCTGGATAGAAACAAAAAAGCCCGTTAGTGAATTCAATGATCTAGTCCATGTCTTGCTTGTAGATCAGCTGACATCAGGAGGCCAAGAAAACAAAATTCAAGAAACCTATACAGAAGCTGATGTATAATATAAGATACATCCACCAGGCAAAGGAAACCAAGTCAAGTGACCAAAAAGCTCCTGAACAACTGCCAAAATCTATAAAAATAAAAAAAATATAGTAATAGTAATATATAGTAACATAAAGGCAGTTTATTGGTGCATTAGAATTGGTCATTAAGACCAGGTGGGAATAGAGGCCCTAACTGGGGAGCATCTTAGTGACATTAGAAACAAGCGTGCTAACAATGCTCTGTTTAAACATGTCTGTAAACATAACTCTGCTTCTTTTTATTTTACTGCTATTGATTGCATTGTAGGTAAATGTAGGGATAAATCAGGATGGCATGATTTACTTAATTTCAACGAATGTAAATGGATCATTAAATTAGGGGCTCTATTCCCACCTGGTCTTAATGACCAATTCTAATGCACCAATGAACTGCCTTTATGTTACTATATATATAAATATACCTATATGAATGGTTACTATGTGTTTTTGTTAACTCACTGAAGAAGGCTATCACAGCCAAAACCAGTTTGAGACCTAGCGATGTGTTTTTTATATAAAATTTTTTGTATTCCACCTTTTCTGCTGGCTATTTTTGTACTCCAATGTGCTGACTTTACAGCCGTGCAGTTGCCGTATGTGCACCATGTTGCTTCCTAATGCAGGGGTGCTCTCTGGAGCTTTGAACCAGGTCTCTGTCACTGCACAGATGTCAACGTTCTCCATTTTAAGGAGTGCCTCGAGTGAGTGCATTTTGAGGTTTAGACTTCTAGCATTGAGTAGCATTACCCGCAGATTTTGCTTGCTTGTACCTGTTACGGTGGTGAATTTGTCATTTCAACCTTGCCTAAAAAAGGCACTATAAGGGTGGCAAGAGCCTTTGCCAGTATTCGGAATCACAAGGGCGACAGATGCAGGCCATCTCTGGCAAAGCAGCATGGTCTGTCGATCATGTCATCCCAGGCAGACAGATACTGGATTCCCTTAGAATGACACCAGAAGCTTAGCCAATTGTTAAAGTCAATCATTTTGTCCTTGTACTGTGGTATCATTCTGGGTGATGGCAGGATGCTACTCAGGGCTAGGGTCATATCTGCCTGGGGTACAAGATCGGAGAGCTCCTCCATGTCTCTTTTCATGTAGTCCAGGGAGGTACGTCTTAGGTCATTCACACCAACATGGACAATGACAGAGTCATATTTGTTCTTGTTGTGGAGTGACCTGAGTGCGTACATTATGTGGTGGATCCTGGCACCTGACAGGCAGCTGACAGTAACTTTTTCCTTGTTTAGCCTGGTGAGGGGAACATCAGTGTGCCTGACTATAGAGTCACCTATGACTAGAGTGTTTGGGTACGTTATGTCTTATGGGCTGTAGTTGAGTAGCACACTGAGTATGTGGGCTATTTGTCATTTTGGTTGTGTTAGGGGGTGAAGGTTGCTTGCATTTCTGCTTTGGAGGTCTCTGTTGTTTGGGCAGATTTGTACTGAGAGCCTCCACGAATGTAGGTGTGTGTTTTGTGCTTCTGTGTGTGTGTTTTGGTGGTGTAGGTTTTGAGGGACTATGTGATGAGTGTGGTGCGGTGCAAGTGTTTACCTTCTCCTCTTGACTGTCTAGGCCAGTCTTTGGTGAAGAGAGCTTTGCTTCCAGTTTGGCTATATAAGTGCATCTCTCACAGGTCATAGTGTTGGGTGGTAGGAGGAGAAGGTTGTCTGTGTACATGAGGCAATTGCTGCATTCTCCCAAGATGCCCAGATTCATCAGGTAGACAGTCGAAGAGACCGGGAGCTGACCTTTAGACATGCCTGAGTAGGTGCTTATTTATTAAGTACTAAAAACTGTTTTCCTCTAGACAAGACAAATTATGACAACTAGCACAGCAAAGTGCATCTGTCAATATATGTTGTAGTGTTATATTCATGTGTATCAATATGCATGCCATGGGTGTTATAGAGGCATTCATATACAGGCTGACAGTTGTGTTCATGCTTTCACTGGTTCCAGTGAAGGAGAGTCCACTATAACAAGGCAACACAGAGCTAATGTCAGCAGGGCACTTTGGCTGATAATTATGGCAACATGCACTTGGCATGGTCTGATAACATAGTGGAAATTTTTACAACATTACAGGGAGAAGGAAAGAGATCACCCACATCCACCATTACAGAGGCCCCTGTAGAGGAACATTCTGAGCTTACAGCCTCACCACTACCTGACAGATATTATGCACCTGGAAATCCTTCTTAAGGTCCATCTGTTTCCCCAGCCTACACAGCATCCGACATACATTGGTGGGCACATCCACCACAGGGGTTAGATACAGGGGGATGCAGTGTTAACATGATTCCTGGACTATCCCTGTAATTAACCACTGGATGTGCAGGTTAATTATTCAGGTGCAAAGATCTGCTGCTACAGTATTGTGGAGATGGTGAGTGTGCTTTGTGGCTTGCTAGATCATATAATTTAGATAGTGATAAAGAGTGTAGGGACAGGGAGCACATAATGTCAGTGAGAGTACTGCCATGAGACACATTTCTTATTTTTTTCTTGCTTCTATCCAGGACCCTGCCAGATGAATCTTCTGCCTGCATCCATTTGCCCTTTTTATTTCAGGGGTATGGCAATCAGGTATTCTCAGGTTAGGCAAAAGGCTTACAGCCCATTTATTCCTACCTAGTTGGCCCCTCCTTCTCTGGTGAGAGCTATATGGCTCTGGGAGGGTGGCTTACCCCCCCCTCTGTCCTCTGGGAGCACCCCCTTTCCTCCTTAGCAGGTCATCTAACGTCAGAGATTGCTGTTTTCTGGGGGAGTATGCTTCTCCTTGACAAATGTACTACTAATAAGCAGGGGCTCAGCAGGCTTGAACTCCACTAATTGAATACCTAGTGCTCCTGTTAGGTGTTGTCCATGTGGTAAGCCAGAATCACCATGCTTCCTCTAGTAACGATGAGCAGGCAGCAGCCAGTCACTCTCATCCTTCCCAGCCAGGTCCTACATGCAGCCAAGTTGCTAGTCCAACTCAGGTTACTGGTGCTATAGAGAGCCTTATTACTCTATGCCATGGAGCTGGCACCATGGCATACATTTTAAACGCCATCCAGTCTGCCTCCACATGCCCAGCCGTCTGTGGTTGTGGGAGACCCTGCGTGTGAGGTGTTAAGTCACAGACCCTCCCATGCCAGACTACACAGGCAGTTATTAGAAAGCATCACTGTCACCTAGAGGCACTCAGTCTGCCCCACCCTAGGCTTCATCCAGATCTTAGACGAAGATGTTCATCAGGTTCAGATCCCAGGACACCCTGTCAGGATGTATGTACACAGTCTCATAGTTTTGCTCCTTTCCTATCAGGGGCAGCATTGAGCCCTGACATTGTAACCCATCACAGTGGACACAACCAGTGGTCATGCCTGCTTGACCCCACCAATGGAGGATGCAATCCCTGACTCCCCATGATATCCCAAAATATGAGGCTACTGTGTTCACCTTCCATGGTCCTACCTCATATTAGAGTGTTGCAGTTATATGTCACTGTGTTCCCCTCATGTGCAAGTGATGGTGACTGTGCCCTGCTATCCCCACACCTGTAAGGGTATAGTGTTGTCTGATGAACAGTGTGGCCAGTCCATGCACTGCCCTGCACAGCTTGGTTGTGATACCCCATGTTGTTGTTGTTGTGTCTTTCAGCATTTTCCAGTTAGGGGTCGCCACAGCGGAACTCTGGTCTGCTAATGATTGGCAGTAGATTTTTACGTGCCGAGTTGCCGGCCCTGATGCACAACCTTCATCATTTTCTTTTGTTCTGTCTCTGTTGTTACCCATAGTTGGGGTCCAGATGCTGCCTCTTTGTCAGCGTTGAAAAAATGTGCCCACCTCTGTCATGGCTGTGGTACTGCTGCTGCAAGAATCTCTCCTGACTCTCCACCCCAAATGTCTGCTGTTGCTATGACCAGTATGGGAGGCCCTGCTCTGATGTTCACTTACAGCTTTATTTGTTTATGCAGTGCCATGGTGTGTAGCATGGCACACACAACAAACATCTTGGAACGTATGCCTATATACGTAAACTGTATTGCAGCACCCCTCCTGAGTTGTCTAGAGATTGGAATCACTCCTTTGGTAATCTGAATACATGTTCCACTATATTTCATGTTTCCATGTGGACTATGTTATAGTTTATTTCCTGCATGGTAATCATCCGGAGATCTAGGATATATCTAGCATTGTCTGCTGCACACAGCACACAACACTACATATTATATGTGGCATGCTCCTTGCTTGCATGATACCTGTGTGCACAGACCTCTCTATCTAGAACATGTGTACCTGTAAAATTTTTGGTGTAGACTGTAAATCAGAGGTATCCCATATATGTAAATCATGTGAACTGCCAGGTTGGCACTTGAAGAGATTATAAATAATGCCCTGGGCACTACCAAACACCTTGTATTTCAGGGAGTAGTATCCCTTTCTGTTGAAGTATCAGAGGGTCTCAGGACCAGGTGCGACCTTTAAAGCAACATGTGTGGAATCTATCACTCCCAGGACCTCAGGAAAAGAGGCTATGTCATTAAAAGGCTACATGGTGTTGGTTCACTTCTCCACTGATATGCTCTACCACATGTTGCAGCATTATACTAAGTAACTGGTTTAGTATTTGTGAGTGTTATGCCTGTTTATCTCTAAAATAACCCCATACGGTACTTGGTGGTCCCTTGTAGCTTAGATAGGTGAAGCTACACATATCTTTGTATTCACAGGAAGAAGCATACCTTGATTCTGCCCCTGGGCAACATAGTTTCACTAGATCCCTTATAATATCCCTGTCCACTCAGAAATGGTTCATAATCTGTTGGTGTTTGAGATGGTGGCATATCTGGCACTGTCTTCATATCCTTTGATGGCATGGATGGTGGAAATGCACAATGTTCCAGGCACTAGTTTGAAAACTGCTCCTAACACAGGGTGCTGTGCTATTGCTGCTGCTATTCCTGGTGTGGTTCCCAGTGTATATTATGAATCATGGTGTTTAAATTGGGTATCCTGTGCCCCACAGGACTGCTATTTTATACATTTCTCAATCGTTCCGCCATGTTGTTTTTGTTTATTTGCATAATTCATGTGGCCTGTTTGCATGGGGTTCTTCATTTCCATGTTATTACATACTCATTAGTATGTACTGCATAGTGTATTGTTTTGACCATTTCCAAGCTGTGCTGTGTCTTAAAATCCTCCTTATCCTAGCTATGGCCAATTCCCATGCTAATTTGTATTTTGCTATTTATGAATTCCACCCTGAATGTGCAAGCCTCAGTTGTAGCATGTGTACATTCTGAAGTAGTAAAATCTGGATTTGAATATGCATATGTATGCTAATTAAGTGTCCCTGATTTTAATATCCTTTGTTTCCAATTCAGTCATCTGTAGGTTGAAAGGTCTGCTATCATCAGCTCCATCAGCCCAGATGATGCCAAATTGTGACAGTCAGGTGGTAAGCAGTGGAGCTGCTTGCTGATCCTACAGAGTGGTCTACTGATCCCCTAATAGTGCATCCCCTTTCAGGGTGGGTCTCCAGACTCTGCTGCATTCTAGCTACCACAGAAAACATGCATTTCTTACTCCCTTGGTTGTATTTATATGTACATAGGTGGCACGTGGTCATAGGCTCATGCTCCATGATTACGATACTTAGTTCTCCCTCTAGGTGTCATTTAAGTGGTAAACCTGAGCTACTTCCCTCCCCTGAGGATGGACAACCTGGTAGCAGTTGCTCACTCCCATTCTCCTTGCTCATCTCCATTAGGTGCTGCTAACTGAACTTGGGTCACCAGAACTATAGACAGGCTTTATCCCTTTAAAGCACTGCAGCTGGCACCATTTCTAAAATATTCACATCTCTTGCAGGTTGTACTATCAATCATCATAAGCAGTACCCAGTCAGTAAGCATGAGGCAGCTATAGTACTGCCTTAGAACACCTAATACAATCATACTGGTTACAGATGAGGTGAGACCAGACTGTGGTGGAGAAGGGCTGGTTGTAGATCTTAGAGGCTGAAGGAGACTACTGGAGGAGACCCTGAAAATTTATGATTAAAGTATTTAGGGTGAGACCCCGAGGTCAGGTTAAATGGTACCTAAACTATCAGTACTTAAGAAAAAACATAGAATTGGGCTATATTGTACAAAGTACTGATAATTTCACACAACCAATTTGTAGAGTTACAACTCCTAGTACTGTAGACATCAATTACAGTCATTGTAGAACAGGTGATAGGCACTGAACACTGTAACTTTAGTTTAAACCACAGAATGAACACTAAGCATTAACAGTGATCTGCTAATATCACACAGTTAAATTTTAGGGTAAGAGATGCAAGGTGCTGAACACTATAACTAGGGTTATTTATCACAAAATGATCACCAGTCCTTAGGACTGTACTGCTAGTTTTTTACAGCTAATTTGTAGAGTCACACCCTTGCACAACTCAATATACTTGTACAATCCACAGAGCAATCAATTGGCATTGGTCACATTAGCTATAAATGTTAATACAAACTAAACAGTAACACTGAACAGGACAGTAGTGTATCCCAGCTTTTATGCACTGGTCCCTAAATAATGCAGTCAACTAAAAACAATACACTGTACACTATAAAAATTGAAATTTTGCAGCAATCAAACACCATTATTTGGTTACAGAAACAGCAACCATAGTAGAGATAAAATGCGCTACACACTGCAAAAAGTAGCAGATGAACTGAGCAAGGATTGCCAAGAATTTGTCTGTTGGCTTCTAGTAGTGTTGATTTCATTGTAGCTGTGTGATTCTTCTGTCAACAGGTGCAAAACAGTAGCACTAATCCCAATCTGGCCCCTGACAAGCAGGCTACAGAGTCCTTTGTGATCAGCAGTCTTGTCCAAAATGTTGCATTGCTCCATACGTTTGTTGCAGTCTTCTCCTGGTAAATATCCTGGGTACCACGTAAAGCAGCACAGCACAACAAATTGTCAAAGCTGCACAGTGTTGTAAAATTTAAAGCGAAGAGGTTCTCACTGAAAGAATAACCAGATTAGTCAGGGAAGTCACCGACACACACCACTCAGTCAGAGCAGCCAGGAGTCAATGTCCCTCTGCTCATTTTCTCAGCTGTAGCACTAATTCTAGTATAGCTCCTAAAAAGCAGTTTTTAAACTTTCCACTGATTGATAATCTATAGGAAGGCTAGGAAACAGTGTCATTCTGCTCCTTTTCTCACCATACTTCACTCCAGTGAAGGTGATACCCATGAGGACTACAAACAGGTTACAACACTGGACCTGCCTCTTGGCGATCACTTAGATGATATTGTGGAGGAGGTAGTAAATCATCATCATGATATTCTGCTGTTATGACTACTGCTTGAAAATCTGGAGAAAGCAACTATTGGCTGCAGTGGGTGTACACGAAATGTCAGTTGTTGTACAGATACCCATGATAAAATTTTGCAGTACAGAAACAGTGGTTGTTGCACCATTTTTTACTTTTTATTTTTATTTGGTCCCTATGGAGAAGACCTTCAGCTTCCAGTGGTGCCTTTCCTCGATCTTGGGCCTAATCCAAAACCCTTGGTCTGTTCCTCATAAAACTTTTGGTTTCTCGCAAATCATTAAGGATTAAAGTCACTTAATGACATACATTTGATTTTCAGACTTCATGTACTTCAGGAATTGCATGATAATGCAAACTCTATCATTCCACCAACTTTCCAAGCTGGAAAGAACAATATTTAAATTTGTCCTTGATTTTGGGACTTTGCCCCCTCATTATTTTTGCTTTGTCCAGATTTTTTCTGCTTAGAGGTTATCAGCTATGGCTGCCACTGGAGACCGAGATGTCCCAATGCAACATAGTACTCATGGCCATGGGGATTTTTTTTCTTCTTTATACGGCCTACCAACTACTCCTCAACACCTGACATAAAGTGATGTAAGGGCCAAAGCACAGACAAAAAAATAAAGTCCATGTTTGCCCCAACATATTCTTATTTTTTTTTATAATCTTATGTTTAGCTAATATTAATAACTCAATTTTAAACATTTAAACCAGTTAGATCCGCGGTGGTGGTGCTGCGGTAGCGTTGCTGCCTCACAGTAAGACGCTGTCCAGTTCGATTCTCAGTTAGAGCGTCTTCTGCATGGAGACATCCGTGTATGGGCGTACCTTTGTTGAAGGTTGTGCGTCACGGCTGGTAACTCAGCACGTAAAAATCAACTACCAATCATTAGCGGACCGGAGTTCCGCTGTGGCGACCCCTAACTGGGAAAAGCCGAAAGACTCAACAACAACAACAAGTCATTATTAAAAGGAGCAAAACAAGTTGCAGTTTAATCTGGGGCTGTAGTGTTGCCACCTTTTCAAATGCCCAAAGCCAGACATTTTTTTGTAGAAATGTGAGATGGAGCATGATAAACCATACTCATGGCCAGTGCAAAGGACATAACTTCACTTTTTTTTTTTTGCCAAAATAAAAGCTTCTTCTTGTAACATTTGAGTTGCTTGTTTGTTTCATATGACAGGCATTTCAGATAATTGTTTTATACGACTATTAAAGAAAACTTAATGTTGTTGTTCTTCTTCTTTCGGCTTTTCCCGGTTAGGGGTCACCACAGCGTAACTCCAGTCCGCTAATGATTGGCAGTAGATTTTTATGGTGCCGAGGTGCCAGCTCGATGCCCAACCTTCAACGAAGGCACGCCCATTCACGCATGTCTTTCGAAGGCCACTCGACCGTGGGTAGGACATGCCTTTGAAAGACATGCGTGAATGGGCGTGCCTTCATTGAAGGTTGGGCGTTGTGATTGTCCTAAAATCTCAGGACATTTCTCTCTTTTTTTTTTCCCTCACGACACAACTGCTCAAATAGTGACTGTCCTGGGCAGAGAGGGACAGGTTGCAACCCTACATGGCTCTATATTTTAACCATATATTTATAGGATTAAAGTCCATTTGATTATCACGGTGCTAACAAATAAAAATAAATAGACATTTGGCATTGCTCTGAACCTTCTACCTCCCGAATTAGGGACAAATAAAATAATTATGGACCCTTGTATGCAACTGTAAGGATTATCAGCATTTACTGACGATAATCCACCACCTCAAAAAAATCCAGTTTTAGAAGGGATTATACCTCTGAACTGTACAGATTTCTGCAGAATGTCCATATTTTTGCCTCATATTTTTTGTCTGTTCCTCATAAAATGTGTGGTTTTCTGGCAAATCATTGAAGATTCAGGTCTCTAAATAATACCAAATAATGACCGACATTTGAGTTTATATCCTTCAGAAAATACATAATAATGCAAAACATGTTATTTTAGCAACTTTCTAAGTTTACAGGAGGAATATTTAAATTCTGTCCCTATTTTTTGGGCCTTTGTCACCCATTCTTTCTGGCTTTGTCTAGATTTCTTGCACTGAGAGGTATGGAAGGGATGGAGCTAAATTTAAAATTAAAATCTGTGTGACAAATGAGAAGTACGTGGTGACATTATTAATTTTTCACACGTTATTGTCCCCCCACCACAAAACCTAGGTAGCTAAAATCCCCCCCCCCCTAACTAAAAACAATGCAGCGTCATACAGTGAACACACGGTGGCACTACCTACCCCTTTAAGCAGAGAAAACGCTACATCAATACAACCGTTGCTCTTTAGAAAACAGTCATTGGTTTTAAGGAAAAACTACTTCCGGGTGAAGTAAACATTTCTTCTGGCTCGCTATTGATTTGGGTACATGTGATTAGAAGAAGTTGTATAGTGTAACATAATGGGGCCAGTAAGTTATCAAATGCATTTTCATTTGTGTGTGTATAACAGTTACTCGACTGCTGTTAAATTGAATGTTCATGTCACTGTTAATACATTTGTCTAGGGTAATTTAAACAGTTGCAGTGTTGTAAATAGCAATTGAATTTAGGTGTGCAACTCACACTTGGCAGTTGTCAGGGAACAGTTTATTTACGATTACAAAGTTGTACTTTTTTAAGCATGCAGTGTATTTTATCTGATTTATTTTAATTGACTAGTTTATGCTATCTGTGTTTCTATAGGAAACTAAACACACCCTACGGTTGTAACAACTTTATTTGCTCTTCGTTTTCCAGTAAGAGTAGTACTCGTGTAGGTAACATGTTGTTATTATGTGCTCTGGGTGGTAACTATTACTCCAAGATCTTAGTAGCCCAAACGTTGTTTTACTGGTAGATCTGTCATTGTTTACTGGTCTGTTGATGTTAGCTGTTATTTTGATGCATTGATTAATGTTGTTATATAGTTGTAGTTAAAGCCCCATGCTTCGCATCTGTGGGGTTTGTATATTATTTGTGTGAGGTTCCTCGATATTCATGTTTTGTCTGAAAGATAGATTTTTTAGACTGCTCAGATACTCCCTAAATTGCTCCTTTGTTTGTATTCTAAAACTTTTCTCCATGTACTACCCTTATAAGAAGGTTTTTGGCTCAGTGGATTTATCATTTCAACAAAAATGAATGTATAATTTTGTTTTTATACTTGGCATATGCTGTTGGTGCAAAGATTCCCTATTAACTGTTGATGCCACACAAATTTTTGACAGCTGAAACACATTTGTCAGTGTCCGGTCTTGTTTCAGTTTATATGTTTGGATGAAGATTTCTTTGGTGTTTTAGGCATAATATTAATTCTCAGTAGATTCCCTTGTGTCCACGCTTGGATCAGGTATCTAAAGTATTATAGCTGGAGAATTGCATTCATACCATTTGGAGATCAGATGTCACTCATGTTGTGTATCCTATCAGACGACTGAACACTGTTGTCCTTTTGTCTTACATACACTGTACTCTTATTCTGAATTACTTTGTAACTAGGCTGTGACTGGAAAGGGGACCTGCATAGTCCAGTTCTTGTAGTTTTTATATATCTTGTCTTTTCTCTCCTCAGGGTTGTAAGTAACACGTTTCTTTAATGTTCACCTTCATCCCCTGACATGCAGCTTTTTACAGGTGGTACATTATTTTGACTGTCCACATTAAGATATAATCAGTCTTGCCTATGCCTTTACTGAAGTATGACTTCCAGAATTGCATACAGTGCTTGAGATGAGTCATAGTAAATTTCTATTTGTGTGTGTGATCCCTCTTCCTCTTTGCCCCAGGAATTTTTTTTTTTTGCATTTGTGCATTAATTTCCCAAGTCATTTGATGTAATTGCCACCAGATCTCTCTGTACTTTGAACAACATCACACTTTCTTCCCTGTATATTATTTTCTATAATGCTCGCCCATATACTTTTTGTAGTAAGTGTACATTTTTTATATACCTGCAGTTTTTCTAACCTTGTCAAGTTCTAGCTTCTGATGTCTGCATCATTTGTGTAGTTAGTGTATTGCAGATTATTCTGTCAACTACAAAAAAAATGATTTTATAGTTTGGTTTCATTGCATTGTTATTTATGAAGACAATAAAGAAGGCAGTTCTAGTACTAATAAGTTTTGAACTTCAGTAGTGTTACCCAATTCCTTTGTATAGCTGCAGTTTCCTTGTCAAATGTTACCTTTTTTTGCATTCATTTTTTTTAAGTGTTTTAATGGACAATCCCATGTGATATCCACTTCACCATTCTTTATTATGCTTTGTAGTTCATTTCCAATGCTTCTCAGTTACAGTCCACAGTGCAACAGCCTTTCCATGTTATTGTGCATTTCATTATATCGACCCTCTGCCATGAGTGTATCACACCCACTAGCAAGATGTGCATGTGTCTCCAGTTCTTTTCTTAAAAAAAAAAAAAATGTTTTTTTGCCTGTTTCTCAAATCTTTTCAGTGGGTTTTGTAAACAATCATGTATGTGGTCCACTATCCTGGCCACCATTTTATTTATTTACTTTTTGTATTGTTTTCAGAAATGCTCCATATCCAGGTGTCTTTGGTACTCTGTGTTTTTGTAGTAGCTCAGAAATGCTGCCAATGTGTTATGGAGGTAGTCCTATTATGTTGGTGCTTGCTGTCTGTTTCTTTTATTTAAATTTATTAACCAGACAGAACACTGATCAAACAGTGGACAGTTAACAGGCTCAAAATTTCTGGGTTTACAATCACGGAGTTTGTATGTGTGCATAGGAGCTTGTCCCTTCTACCAAAAATTCTCCTTTTTTTCCCGTTGGTTGGTTTTAGTTATTTATTTTCAGTAATGTTCTGTTTATGTTAGGTTAGATGTTTTTTGTTTTACTGCCCATATATTTTGATCTTCAGAGTTAATGTTCTGTCTAACATGTCTCAACCAACATCTCATGGGTGGTTGCAGTCTTTCTGTAGTTTTTACTGTTACTGCTAATTATTTTACATTCCAAGATTGCATCTAGCTGGGGTTACAAAAGGGCTGTAAAGCAAATGTACATTTATAATTTACCTCTTTTCCACAGAGTTTCTTGTTTTTAAGACTCTGGTTGTGCTGCAACACTATATTCAGAAATTCTGAATTTTCAGTATTGAAGTGTAGTAGTTCATATACTTGAGAAAAATTAAGACAGTATAGAGCACTATTACTTTCCTGAAGTGGCCTTACCACATCTCTGAAATGTTAATGTCACTCTCTGATGAATGAGCAGGGCCGTTACGGAAACCTGCAGTTTGCCTATTTTTGTCTAGAATAATATTTAAATGATCCATGAAAGAGTGACACAGAGATCCGCGTTTTTGTCTGAAAGCTCTTGGTTCTCCTTTTCATTGTGAGTTTTTGCCTTGATGCAAACTGTTGTCTTATCCAGGATTAGTTTCGCCAGTGTCCTGTGTAAGATTAATTTCACTGTCTTGTACCCAATGAGTTCCAGAACCAACCACGCTGTCCTTCCCAACCCTGAATTAGAGTAAATGAGTAAATGGTTGATGAATGACTTGATGTTAATTGAAAGGCTTTTAACCGCTTACACTTGGCACAAATTAAAGGAAGAAAAATCACTGACCGACGCCTTTCTCCCAGAGGCAGTCTAAGAAACCGTAACTGCAGTGCACTATAAGTAAATGCTGCAGCTAGCTACCTAATTTAGTGCATGTAGGCTTTGTCATATTATGGGGGCACAAAGCAAGAAATGCTCAATGGGAGTACGAAGGACTGAAAAAATCGTTGGTATAGCACTCCTCATCAGGCTGTTTAGAAATATATCAATTTACAAGATATTGCCAAGCACTTGGAGTGATACATTATCATTTATTTTGTACAGAGGGTAAAGATATAAGTCATTGCTGGAGTTTTCCATTTGGTGGGTTGAGCAGTGTTCTGGGCATCTACTGTTAGTAAACGTGCAGCCCACCTTTCATCTCATTAACTAACCTGGTGCGTCTGTTCAGGCATTTTGATCACGGCTAGAGAGTAACGGTCTGGGTGTATTTCTTCATCAGTACTATAGAATCAAGATGCACATTCATGAAGGGAAAAATTGCTGCAGCAAAGACTTCATATTGTATATACAGGCATAACGATTTCTGTTGGGCTGCATGCAGATGTGCAGTTATTCATTTGTATTTACAGTTATGTAGTTGCATGCGACCCCTCGTGTGTTTATTAAGCATGTTTAAGTAACATGACCTGTCTGCTTCCTACTTCATATGGCTGCATGTTGAGCTGCAGACCCAAGCAGTAGAAAGACTTTGTCTGCGAGATGAATGCATTTGAACAATTGCGCTTGCAGGTGCTAATGACCTCAAAATAAATCTTTAATTAGAGTTAAAGAAAAGTCTAGCCGGGCTATGGAATATCCTGGTGTAATACAGAATGCTGTTAATGTTTGTTAAACATTGCTTCCTTTAGGGAATGAATCTGAATCATTATTTAAGGCAGTTGAGTTAAACAGCAAGCAGCATAGATGTTATAAGCAACAAATCCTGGATCTTGCTTTTGGGGAAGAGTTGGTAGGGAGAAGTAAATCTCTCTTCCACGGTGTTTTACATTTAGATTATTGTGGGGGGTATCTATTTTAATGTTCTGAAGAGTATAACATCATATGTTGGCTGTACCCCAGCTGCAGGGCCATGTAACTTAGTGATGTTTTCACTAATACTTACCCAGCTGCCACAGGGTGGTGTGTGTCAAGTGATGAACAGCAGTTTTGCCACATCAGCAAAGGTTTCTGGCCACTCATTTTGTAAAAACAATGCTTTGAAAGTTATCACTTTCCTCGATGTTGAGTCACTGAAAAATAAGCAGCAAACTTTAACTTCAGTGACATCAGTTTATGGACACTCCTCACTTTTGTCCTAGACTTTCATCCCACAAGCACAGAGATGTATCTGTTAAAAGTGTATGGATGCAACTTACATTATCCCTTGCGCAACGTCACTGAGAGGTTCAGTAAATTTATTTGGGCTGTGGTTTAATAAAAAGAAAGCTTTCTATTAATGAGATGTCTCAAATAAGGAAACACAGAAATAAGAGTGCATGGTGACATTTAACTCACTAAATGCTGTGAAGTGGCCTAAGAAACTGAAGAAATCATTTTGACTGTTGATGTTTCTAATATAACATGATACTGTTGCTCAAAGTATGGTCAATAAATGGAAAGCATTTTGTTCAGGTATTATATCTAAACAAAGTTAATGGTGTTGTTTTTGTCAGATTTATATTTATTATTTTTGTCATTCTGTAACAAGAAAAAACAAAATGAAAAAAGTAATCTGATCCATCAGGTAGCTGAAATATTCGGGGAAAATTAACACTAGTTAACTGAGAAGAGAAAAAAACTGTGCAATTTGCAGAGTATCTAAAACGGACAGTAACACATTCTTCAGTTACAGTAGTTGAATGTAATGTAAAAATCCAGGTCAGTGATAGTGTAGGTACATGATAATTTAATGCAGATTTCCCCGCAATGCTTTCCATTGATATTTATTTTATTTATTTATTTATTTATTTATTTATTTATTTAACATTTGTTGACCGGGAAAGTCCGACTAGGTTCCACAGATCCTGTTTTCAGCGGAGGCCCGAGGAGAAATGCTGTTTATTTCTTTATTTATTTTTTTCTTTCTTTCTTGAACTTGGGAGAGAACTTGTGTGCTTTTAAGTACTTGATTATTTATATAGGAAGAACATCTTAAGGAAGTACCATTAAGATTAGTCCATTATCATGTAGATGTTTACTAAAACAGGTAGTTTTATAAACGCAGATGCATTACTTTGACTTCTAAAGTTCGCCCTAAAATTTAAGAGCACTGCTGCTAGGTAAATTGAATGCTGCAGTGTTGAAGTAACAAACATTCTCATTAATACAAATTAGATTGCGGGAGTAATTTAGTCTTAGAGATAAGAAAATTATAAACTTTTCATTATCAAACTGCAAAAGAAAGCTTGTAAAATTATTCAGATATTGTTAATGCCTCCTAAAAGGCTCTCTTGCTAATGTTAAAAACTCAGATTTCAAAAGTGGACCCACATTTCTGGACAAATATGTTCGCCACTAAAAAGATCTCAAGAGTGAAATCAGATTGCTATAATAGAATCCCTTAGTAAAAGTATTGTTTTGATATTGGTTGGGAGAAAGTGGAAGGTTGGTACTTGTTAATTACATGAAGCAAACTTTGAACATTTTTAAGTTTGCTGTACCAAAATACTATGTGCTTGAAATTGCTTAATAAACTTTTAGACAAGAAGGTATAGTGAGATAATTAAACAGTGTGGTTTAACACTGATGAAAGAGCAGTAGCTATTGGTAGGTATGCAGCCTGTCTTTAACTACAGACAGGATATCCAACATAGAAGGGTGTCTAGAATAAAAAAAGTAGTTGCAGTAGTCCAAACTCTTGACTTTCTTCAGACTATTCTTGCTGTTGTAAATACTAAGTTATTTCCACTGGATGTTGCAAAACGCTGTGTGTCTTCCTTGGAGTATAAGATGAAATGTTTTTAGAAGTTGGTAAAGTGCCTGCGTCAGCAGTCTTGCAAATGATTTAGTTACAATACAGCAATTTTATGTATTGAAGTATGTTTGAAAAGTATTGACTTTGAGAATGAACTGAAACAGGTAATGAAATCCTCTTCTTCAGTGTGTGTGCTTGGGAGAATGCCACTGTGTGACTGTATTACTTAACTTTCTAATACAGAGAATGTTATGCAACAAATATCTATATTATGCCCAACTGTAAAGGCATTCTGACTAAACTCAAAGTGATGGTTTCCCAGAAAGTGCAGGATGATGTCTGCAGGAAATTTAGTGGAGCCAATTATACAACTTCTAGTCATCCCCTTTGGGAAAAACAAAGTACCCACAAATTATCACATAGGCAGTAATCCATTGAGTACGGAAAAAGTAATCAGAGACCTGGGACCCAAGTTGACAGTGACCTCTCATTCGACACCCACGTTGCCAAAGTGGTTAGAAAGACCTTCTACCTTGCCCACCTTATCAAGAAGGGATTCACATCCAGATCAAAGGAGGTCATTGTACCCCTATACTCCTCCCTTATCAGGCCCATGATTGAGTACAATGCCCCATTTGGTATGTACCTCACCCGGCACCTGCAGCAGCTGGAGAGACCCCAAAAGTACCTCACCAAGAGGATCAAGGGTCTCCAACATATGTCATATGCTGCCAGACTAAAGAAACTCCAGCTCTATTCAGTAGCATACCACCTACTCAGAGGTGATCTATGCCTGACGTACAAGGCCATGTCCAATCAGGAATTGATGGACATGCTCCATCTCAAAAAAATCCAAATCCATCAGAACCACGAGAGCTAAAGATCTAAACCTCAGCACAAATATGAATAGGACATGCTGGAGGGACAGATTCATAACTCGGAGGCTTCCCACACTCTGGAACAGGATCCCAGTTCATGTTAGGCAGAGCCCCTCACTGACTCTCTTCAAGAGAAATCTTGACGAGTGGATGGGAGATCGTAGGTTTACCCCGGGGGTCATCTCTGTCACTACTAGACAGAGGCACAGTAAACTAAATCTATACTTTTGTACCATTACATGGGGTGGCGAAAGCCACATACACTATGGCTAGGCTTATAAATGCCGTAGGGCAGATAGCCTAGTACTAAACTATGAAACTATAGTATTAAAAAAAATCAAAAGTATTGACAGCAACGTGAAAATAAATGTATAAAGACTGCTGAGAACTTGGCAGTTAACTTGATTGGCTTACATGTATTTATTTGTTTTGAATTTAACTGGGTAAAAGCTGATCCCGTTGGACCTGTTTCAATCTCAGCCTGCGGGAGATGGTACATGGAGATGTACTGATGGTAAAACTCTTTTTTAATGGGCATAAAAATAGCAGTAAATCAGAGCAGAGAAGTAGTAAGAGTATTACAAACTATAAAAAGAGAACACATTTTATAGTTTGTAATACTATAAAATGTGTTCTCTTTTTATAGTTTGTAATACTATAAACTATAAAAAGAGAACACATTTTATACTGATTAGCAGTGAGGTAAGCTAAGAACAGTGAGAAATGACTGAGTGTGATCTTTCATGAATTGCTTATTGTCAAGACAATCTTTGAATTAGGATTGGCCTTAGAGGTGAAAGACGGCTAACCATCTTTTATAAAAATGAAAAAGTAGCAACAAATTGTTACATATTATAGTTTATGCAAGTAAGAAGAAAACAAAACTGTCGTATGATAAGGAGTCAGTATCCTTGAGGTATTTCTCAGTGGGAAATTCATGTGGGTAGCAGTAGTTACGCTGATCGAGTACAGTTCCAGTGCATTGTACAACAGGGATTCATTGTCCAGTCTTTTCTGTGACAGACGTTTTCACTGTTCTCAGACAGGTAAAGGAAGCTAGTAGCATGGCCATTGATAGGAAGTATGAATTATTTCTCTATATGAAAGGGATAACTTTTTGCCATATTACATTGCACATTATCATTGATATGCTGTTGTGTGCCTTCATTCTGGGGGGAAAAAAGTAGCAAAGCCCGGTTAAAAAGGTGACAATTGAACAAATCCTGTACAGTATCAGCTGATTAGTTAAACTGGTATAGTGTGGACATGTTTTGAATTTTTACCCTCTGACTTTATTTCTTCCGTAAATTGACTTGATAATGTGGCCCCTTGTTAGCGTGCCTTTGTAGACTCCTAGTCTTGTTTTACAAACCTTGTTGGATGTGCTAAGTTATATTATCAAGACAGCTGCCATTGGTTTAACTGCATTTCGGTATTAGTCATGATTTACTAATAAATAGGTTAAACAATTTGGGTATTAGTGTGTATGTGATAAATTGGATTCATTAGTGGTTTATTATTGATAAGGACCTTTCTGTTAAAGACAGCTCTCTATATAGATAAAGTCTGAGGGCACTGTGATTTGCCTTGTTGTAGTTGATATAACATGGCATGGATTTAAGATTCTGAGTTAGGAAAAACTCCACATGTCCTGACAATTATCTGTCTAATGTTTTTGGTTTGTAGATCTGTAGAATTCTTCTCTTATTTCGTACCCAGTTCCCTTCTTGATTGTTGTGTTATTGCAAGTTGTTAGTTGAACATATACTTCCTTAAAACTATCTATAATGCTACACACTTTCTTGCTACAGACGGCTCTCACAATAAGATTTTAGGATTCAAATTCTGCCCTCTAATTTGTAAATACGCATATCTTAAATTTAATTTGTGCTTGGCGAAGCATATAGAATTCATCCTTAAGAGTCTTGTGGACCAAGATCATATTTCCACCTAACTGTTTATGACCTGGAAAGTGAAGACGCATACTAATGACTGTCCCAATGTAAGCTTCATTTTGCAAGTCATCTTTTTGCCATTTGGTTACCCAAGTTAAGCTCAAATTCCGGATTGGGTCTTGTTACACTGGTGTTGAGAGAGGCCATAATGCATGACTGGCTGCCTGATGCAGATCTCATTGTGACCATCTTCTCCCTATCTTTGCAACAGATAATGTTCGTGTCCTGTTCAGAATTAGCTTATTTACTAATATACCCAAGACGTTCTGTACATTCCCTCTGTGAAGAGCCATAAAATCATCCTAGCTGTAGCTGTCATCAGCCTTTAACCTGCTATACGTTAACTATCCATTTTTTGTGCATTTGCCATCAAACATTTTATAAATACCCCATTTATTAATTGTGTTGGTCCTTGAAGAATGATATACATGATGCAGTTTTTATATCATCAGCATGTTTAATACACAGTGCTCTTCATGCAGTGATAAATTACTGGTGCGTATTGTAGACAATAGGGCCCAGAGTAGATCTGTAGAATTCTTCTCTTATTTGGTACCCAGTTCCCTTCTTGATTGTTGTGTTATTGCAAGTTGTTAGCTTGATATCAGTGGAGAAATTCTGATAGTTATGTATTTGTACATCCCGGTAGATTTTAATTGATTAGTTCAGTGTGATCAACAGTACTGAATGTTATGCTAGGTCAAAAAGATTTAGGCTGTAAACATTTGCCCATAGCTTTTGACATATTGTCCCAAAGTATGATTTGTATTGATGGGACCCATTTTGTGTGTTTGTGTGTGTGTGTGTGTGTGTGTGTGTGTGTGTGTGTGTGTGTGTGTGTGTCTGTGTGTGTGAGGGACCTTTGTTCTAAAATATTTAACTTTTATACAGCTTGCTTTCCAAGAGTTTTCCCCATGCTGCATAGCAAACCTTTGAATCTTTATCTTTGTACATTGGGTCTCTGTCTTCTTTTTCCATATTGGGGAATTCTCCTTCTGCTGTAGTCATTATCGATGGCATGTCATAAAATGTGTCAGTGTTGTAAGTTTGTTTATTGATGTATCCTGGGACTTTCGATGTCGTTTTCTAACCATCTTGTCCTTTATCCAAATAATAGATGCATTCCTGTCATTTATATGTTCCAGTGATTATGATACCAAAAACATACAACTATGCCTAGAAAACTGCTGCCGTAATATTTGGTGTTTCTTACGTGTGTTTCTAATATACATGAAGAACAGTTTACTAGTACTTCTAATTTTTCATGCTGATGATGTTCTCTTTATGGTTTACCCTTAATGGACATTTTTTAAGATGCTACTCAAAACATTGAACTGTCTTAAACCTTTTCTATGCCATTAATCTTTGTCCTAAGCTGCTTATTCCTTTTATTTATGATCCATTTTTAGTAGCTGCACTAATGCCAGTTCTGACCATTTTAATTTTTAGCGTCATCACATCTTTTATGTACAAAATAGTCCGTCTGCTTTTCCATGCTAATACTGTGCCCAGTGCCAACTATGAACGTTTGGAAAAAATGGTCCGTTGCTTGCTGCCACCATATCCACATAGAGGCACTTTCCATATAAACCTTACAGTGAAGTAAGATCAGTGCTTCCTTTTTTGCAGATTTGAACTTAATGTGTCAGTAGAACTTGGCAGAGTATTATCACAAATCTGGGAACTTCTGCATTTCCTTTTCCATGTGTTACAAACACAACTTTAACATTGTTGCCAAATATAGACTCTTATACACTCCAAAATTTAGAAGAACATTATTTGGCGCAAAAAGCAACTTTATTCCTGATTTTTAATAATGTGTGAAAAGCAAAAATGAATTAGTGCCTCGGCATATGCCTTCAGGGTTTTCATTTTCCTTGTGTTTCCTTGGTACTATCAACAGAACTGTTTAGGGTTTAGATAAGAGCATGTGGAGGATGGCTGAATAGTGATCACTATTACTGTAGGAGTAATACTAGTAGTGTTACTATTAGTGCTGGTACTGCAGGTACTAGGTCTGTTCAGATGGGGGTGAAAGAAACGCTGCCGGAGTAACAAAAGTTGGAATTCACAGTTTATTTCAAGTTGGGGGGATGAAATAGTTTCAGACAGTGGTGGAAAGTGGAGAGGGATTGTGGCAGATCCGATAATCCAGGTGGATAGAGTTTTGGAAGACTGCAACATAGAGTAATGGGTGAACGTAGTGAGGAAGGATTGCTTGGTAAATGAAGGGAGTATGCAAGATTGGCATGAAAGTAGGAGATGGCTGGTAGGTCGCAACATGTGTAGGTTCAGGTGGTGGCACAAAGACACTGTCTTTTAGTATTGATTCTGCAGGGGTTTCTCCGTGCAGTCATAGTTTTAACACCTCTGCAGTAGTGTGGGGGGAGTGGACTCTCATTTCCTCTTGAACTGCAAAAGAAAACGCTGACTAAAGACCTGCAGTTTAGTTACTTTTCTGGCTATGGCTGGATAACTTCTAAGTGTTGAAAAAATATTATATATTGCTCTTACTTGCTTGCTTCTTGCTTCTTGCCTGGATGGATTCTTGCTAAAATTCAAAGTCTGATTATATTTGCATTCACAGTCTGTTGCATACAGAAACTTGCAGAATATACACTGATGAGAGAATATACTTTGCAGCACTTGTCTTTAAGAGCAGTAACCAATAACTTTTATAATAAATAAAACTAGACAAACGTTGCAGCTTAAAAGTACTGTTCCAACTTTACTTCTCATATAGTACAGATGATGTGAGAGATATAACATTTACCTCAGAACACCAAATGTGTTCCTACCATATCCCAAACAACTGGATTTATACAGCTCTTTATATACTCTTTTTAGTCATGCATAAACATATTTTGGAGAATTGCTTATCCTGTAGAAACAATACTAAACTTCCTTGTTTAACAATGTCTTGTAAGAGACCAGCTTTTCTGACAGTGTGAATATCCTGTAACAGTGTCCTGATGTCCATGTAGAAAAACATATTTTTGAGGAAACACATTGTCCTGTATTCTATTTGGATCTTTGTATAAAACACATGTTCTTATGTCAATGCTGATAAGCATATCCTGTTTTTTATGAAGAAAAACATATTTTTGAGAAAACACATTGTCCTGTATTCTATTTGAATCTGTGTATAGAAACATGTGTTCTTATGTCAATGCTGATAAGCATATCCTGAAAACATATTTTTGAGAAAACACATTGTCAGAGATCAGCTTTTCTGACAGTGTGAACATCCTGTATTTTATTTGGATCTTTGTAAAACATCTGTTCTTGTGCCATCCTGTTTTTCCATGCAGAATAACATGTCATTGTTCTTTAAAAGCAGATTTTGCATTTTTGTTATTGCATATATCATGCCTTGAGTCTGTAAGGGAATAATGTCCATTCAGCAGATTCCTTTTCCAAGCCATGGTCATTTAGTATGACTGCTGATCACATTTTACTTAAACTTTGTTTCTGCATTTAAGCAAGCCTTTTCTTTACAACATAATTAATTTCAGATTTATATTCATAAAATCTAACAAGTGTAGTTTAAAACAAGGTCTGAGCCAAACATAAATGATGATTATTAGAGACAGAAAAGAAGCAGTCCTTTTACAGACGGTAAAGAAAATAAGTGACCCTCCCAAATCCCATTATATGTCAGTGGCATGGGAATTCAAAGTTACTTCCGTATGTCTGGCATGAGTCATACAAAGTATTATGGGAAAGAGAGAGGGATGAGGGAGTACAAGATCACGTTCGTACATTAAGCCCCATTGGTAGCCATGTTGTGGTAAAGACTTGGCTAGTTTTAGATAGCCGTCCCCACCCCAGTCATTAGCATAGTAACAGTCTGTGAATCTACGAATCTCTGTCTCTGTCTTCACATTTTATTTTGTTAGAGTAGCATATAATTACAGTTAGTTTGGAGTCAGTGGTTACCACAATAGCTGTTGCTTCACTGTAGACAGTAATCATCTTTGAGATTGTGTGTTGGGGGGGGGGGGGGGTTGGCTTGGCTTGGCTTGGTTTGGTTTGGTTAGGAAGTCATTCCTGCAGATTCCTTGGTTTGTTTACCAATAGTTTAACTGTGTTTTTTGTAACAATGTAATGTTCTGCTTAAGACTGCTCCATCCCTAACCTGATTTATGCAGTGGTATGATGTGGCCTGCATATAATAACATTGCAGTTGCCCTTTGTGCACAGAATGGATCTTATTCTTAATCTAAGTAAATATAAATTGATCGCTCTTTTTCCAAACTGTTAGTTGAGTTTTGCTATGTTGCTTCTGAATTATTCGTACACAACTTTGTACATATTCCCTTTTAAAGTGGCTTGGTCTGCTGCAATTACAAGTTTGAGAATAAGTATCTCCCAGGCGGTTACTGTTAGTGTTCTGGTGCAACCATTGTTCTGATTTCCATTATTGTCTTTCAGAGAAGAAACACAAAGCGAGTACCGAGTTTTCGCAAGTTACTGAAGACCAGTAATATCAAACTTGCAAACAAACTGAAAAACAAGCAGTTGAAACAGCAGAGCACTGCAAGGAAGTATAAAAAGGAGCAGAGGAGGCTGAGACAGAGCCTAAAAGATGCCACCCGGGCACCTACTCCTCTTGAGCACTACAAGAAAAAAACAAGTGAGTCTCTTTCTTGTTTGCCATGCCCTTTAGATGACTATTCTTTCTGATATGCTTTGTTTTTATAGTGAAGTAAGTGAACTATGTATATTAATTAAATGCTCAGCTTTTTTTCTCATCCAAGGTAGCATATTAACTGCAGTTTTGATCACAAGACTCAAGTGAAGACAAAAACTGTATACGGGTTGTTATTTAATAGCAAATATTCTATGTACAATATTTCTGTCTGGCAGAGGATGACGTTGTTTCTTGCATACTGTTAGCTAGCTCTGTTCCAAGTTTGATTATAAACACATCTGTGGTACATGTACCATGTTACCAAGTAATTAAGCTGTCCTGATTAAGTACAGGAGGATAAAATATTGCATATAGTACCCTCTTATTGAATGATGTAAGTGCAGAACATTGCTAGACTCACTGAAAAGACCCTATTTTGCAATAGTAGTATGTTTTTATAACTAAAATAAATTTGGTTCTGGAGGATGCGATGATTTAGAACTGAAATGAAGATAATGAATCACTATGCTGACCTAGTTAATTGATTTATGTGTCTGTCATAGTTGTCCATCTGTTTTCCTGTTGAGCTCTTGATAACATCACTGACAAGTTTTGAATGATGTGTTTAATATAGTCCATATTATACATGTAGTTTTATATTAGTCCTATATTAAGACCTATATCTGTTTCTTGTATACCGCACACAAGACTATTGCAATGCTGTCTCATTCTTGCATTATACTTTGGGAATATTGGGTAGGAGTTGGCATATGATGAGTAACATTAATGAATTTTCTGTAAGTCTAGTCTATAAAGATAACAGCTAGCATCTTCTAGAGATGAGCTTGGGTATTCCATATGGAGGAGTAATGAGAACAGTTTACTAAGCAGCGAGTCTTAGCTGCTGTTAATATGGTTTTCTAATTGTTTTCATGGAATTGATGTCAAATTCTGATAGCTTCTTTTGCATTTACTTGTGCATTGGCACACAGGAATTCTGTTAAATGACAGCTGTTCACTTCGCACAAAATATGAGAATCTATGTTCCTTTAACTCTTGGCTTTTATTGTGCAGGGTGAAGTAGAGTGAGACTTCTAGCATGCATTCCATGACTTCGAATTTTTATTTTATTTTTTTTGGTCTGACACCGTATTCTGCCTACTGTTAAGTGGCTAAAAGTCAACTTATAAATGGCAGAAATTGTAAAGGGCGGCTTCTGATGAATCTGATGAGATACTCTAGATTAGTGGTCTTTAACCTTTTTTGTACCATGGACTGGTTTCATGTAAGACACTTTTTTTTCCAGCGTCCGGCCATCACTCGTACATAATAAGCAAGCAATAATGTCCAACAGGGTGTGTATAAATGTGTAATTAACACCTGCCCAGGGGTGTGAGGAGGCATGACGCCACAGGTGGAGGGCCTCTACACCCCTGGAAGGGCGTTTTTACATTAACATACACCATGTCTGGTATTATTGTGCTTAGAGAATGGGCTCTGTGTAAAGTGTTGTACTTGCTTATTTTTTTTAAATACTATATTTTTTTTATATATTTTGATGTAAAATAGTTCTTCCACCTAATGTTTCAGACTTGCAGTGTAGTATATATGTTAATGGTGTTTGGAGAAAGCATTTTACATCCAGAATATAACACTTAAAAAAAAAAAATTCCAGGCATTTACTCTATTTTTTGGTCCCTTATTCCTTAAATGTTTGGTTTGTTGCCAGTCATTGGAGATTGACGTTACTCAGTAGTAGCATTCATTTGAGTTTCAGACTATTATTTTCGTAGAGAAAATTAATTCGAACGCACATTCTTTTATTTAAGCAATTATGTGATTTTATAAAAGCAGTAGTTTAAAATTTGTTCCTATTTTTGAGCCTTTGTTACCTCTTTATTTTAGGTTTTATCCAGATTTCTTCAACTGAAAGGTCCAGAGGTCTGCAAACCTCTTTACTGTCGTTCTCGCTGACTCTCTCACGCACACCTATGTTTCAGAAATGTATGCAAACACAAATCCTAATAATAATGTAAAATATGTTCCTATTTTGAGCCTTAGTCCCCCTTTATTTTAGGTTTATACAGATATCTTGAGCCAAGAGTCAACAGGGCATACCTTTCAGCTGTCCATATTTTTGGCTTGTATGTTTGGTCCCATCCTCATAAAATGTGTAATTTTCTGGCAAATGACTGTGGATTTGAAGTCGTTAAATAATTACAGACATTTGAGTTTCACACTTCATATCATTCAGATAATACATGCTAATGAAAACTCTGTTTTTTCTTGCAACTTGCTAAGTTTATAAGAGCAGTATTTAAAATCTGTCTTTATTTTTGGTTGTTTGTCCCCATTATTTGTGGCTCTGTCCAGATGTCTTGTGCGGAGAGGTTGAGAGGTATAGTGAAAAGGTACGCAAATCTCTTAACTGATGCTGCTGCTGCCAGGGATCACTCTCACTCTTCATTCTACATGTCTGTCTTACACACACGGTTTTATTTTAAACCAGCATAAAAAGTTTTTGATTCTTTCTGTGCGGACTGTACCAAGTGATCCACGGCCTGGTGCTTGGGGACTGCTGCTCTAGATGTAATAGCCAGAAACTGGGGAAGGATTACAGGTGGTGAATTAATATTTTGTTTATTGTATTGTTGTCAACAATGTGTGACCAAAAGTTATGTCTGTTGGTCACTTGCAGATTGAAACTTTTAGTCTCTCGCTAAACGCAAAAGCGCTGGTTAGTGTAAAATAATGGCTTGATCGATCTCGCTATTCACTGACTCTAATACACACTTACACAATTTCTTCTGCTTTCTCACACACACACACACACACACACACACACACACATACATTCTGCATTCAGTCACATGCAGGCAAAAATGTAAACACACTCTTACATATATGCCTTTTTTTCTGAACAGTCAGACACGCAACATAAAAAGATTTATATTCTCTCTGTGCGGACTGTACCAAATGATCCACAGCCTTGGTGGTTGGGGACCGCTGCTCTAGATGCTGTTGTGCTGTGTCTTTCGGCTTTTCCCGGTTAGGGATCGCCACAGCGGAACTCCAGTCCGCTAATGATTGGCAGTAGATTTTTTACGTGCCGAGTTGCCGGCCCTGACGCACAACCTTCAACGAAGGTACACCCATTCATGCATGTCTCCACACAGAAGACGCTCTAGCTGAGAATCGAACAGGACAATGTCTTACTGTGAGGCGACAACGCTACCGCAGCACCACCACCACAGTCGACCGCTGCTCTAGATGTAATAGCCAGAAACTGGGGGAGTTTTACAGGTGGTAAATTTAATAGTTTGTTTATTGTATTGTTGTCAACAGTGTGTGACCAAACGTTGTCTGTTGGTCACATGCAGATTGAAACTTTTAGTCTCTTGCTAAAGGTCACTGTGATGGGAGTATTTTGCATCCTTTAAGGTACAAAGACGTTCGAGTTGATTATAATAAGCAGAGGGGTGCCCCCAATACATGTGGAATTTGTGGGGTTTTACCTTCTCTGTAATATGTTTTCCCATTTACAGACCCCATGTTCTTCGCTCCATGGGTGCATAAACTCACCATTTTTCAAGGAGTTGTGTTTTGAGTTCGCTTAGGATTCACTCATTGTCTGACCATAGACCCAGAAATTACTGCTGCATTTTTGTTAAATAGTTATAATAACATGCAAGCTTCAGAAGTGGGGTACTGTAATTTGACAACAGTAAGGATGTTGAATGTGGAAATTGCACATCAGAGGAACAGCATTTACAAGGTTGAAATGCATGATATGTTGGATGTTGTAGCCCATGAGAGGGGGAAGTAAGAAGGCAGTACTATCCAGGACCAGGGGATGTAGTTTTAACTTCAACTTTATTAAGACCTTTTATCCCAAAACATTAGCTGCAGTAGTAACAAACTAAATAAAATGTTGCATAAAAATAAAATCATGTGAGAATACAGATACATTAAATAAATAGTAGGCACGTATGATAAGTAGGGTCTATATTAGATCAGCGAACACTTAAAAAAGCGAATGCTGATTTGATCGAACTTATGTAAGCGAAAGCTTAAAATATCGAAGCAAAAGAAACCCGAATTTTTTCCTAGGGAAAGAATTTGGTTGTCTGTTTCTGTTACTTTGGTATTTTCTGTGCTGTGGTGGAAAGTTACGGGTCGGGTTCAGGTAAGTGTGCGATTGTGTGGATGTGAGTGTTAGGGCGGGTTAAGTGAGTTAGGGTTAGGGAGTGGGTGAGGTGAGTGTGCGATAGTGAAGGACCATAGGGTTAAGGTTTGGGTTAAGGTAAGTGGATAGTTAGTGGTGTGTGTATAGTTTAGTGTAGGGTTAGGTGTCAGATTTTGGGTGTATGTGTGTGGATTGCTGTTTGTTTGGTGTGCTTGTGTTGTGTGTATGTGTTTTGGATCAGCGATTTCCACCCCCCCCACCCCCCCAGGAAAGAAATCTCTGTTCTGACAGTTCGAGATTGTAAGCTTTCGTTTACATAAGTTTGATCAATCAGCGTTCGCTTTTTTAAGCGTTCGCTGATCTAATATAGACCCGATAAGTACATTTTAGATGGCCCACAAGCTTTGGTATTGATACAAATGTGAATGCAGTTACAGACGTGGCAGAGCATGTGTAATGTTCTGCACTAAAAATCATATTAGCAGGCACAGTCTAAACATTTCAGCTGTTTTGAATATCTGCTTACATACTGTCACAAACAGTGTTTGGCTGCTGGGGTTCGAAAGATTGTGGACATGTAAGACATTGTTTTGCAAATGGATTTTATGCGTCCCACTTAAAAATGTGGCGTGAGAGTATTCACCTGAGCTTGTTTATAGAACTGTGATTTGAGCTTGAAAATCAACTGATCTGTAGGTTCTTATCTAATGACTAGGACAGGTAACGATAATGTCTGCTTATAAAACTTTCATCTTTTTTAGAGGTTCAGTAATTCAGGAATCGAGCAGAGTACATGGTTTTAAATAGTTAACTGTTTGCAGACAGTTTTCATATCTTTAGGGAATGCTGTTTTTTTACAGTTTGTAGTATGCTTTTGGTGAGATGATGTGTACCATTAGTTTGTAGACATTTTTTTATATTAAAAGTGATCTTTTCTTTGTTTATATTGTGTGCAGCTGAGGACGATGAAGAAGATGAGGTGGAAGCTCTTCCTTTGGATATGATGGATGAAGATGATTTGGAGCTAATGAAAGAAATGGCTCGAAAAGCCTCCTTTTTAACCAGAGACTTGTCTTCCAGGTATTTTTTTTAAGCTGTTGTAGTAACTTGAGGAGTAGACGTTGATGTTGTAATAAGAGAGTACATGACAAAAATGGAAATACAAAATCGGGGAGGAAGCTTTTCAGAAAAAGAGTGAAAAAAGTTGGTGTAATTCCCAAGTTAAGTATCACATCTGACCGTCCTCTGCCACCAGCCCTCATTTACTGGGTCTACCCTACCTGTTTTAGCAAATCCTGCCCCCCTGCGCCCCCTAAACTCTGTGTTCAACCCAACCCTCACCTGGGGCCCAGTGAGCATTGAGGAGAATGAGAGCACTGGTGCAGCATGATGCTGCTGTCAAAGACTGTGGGCTAACTCCTGCCATCTCAAGGCAGCCTTGCAAGCTGTACTGCCTTCAGGAGGTGAATCAATGTCTTTGCACAGAACATGCCTGAGACTAGCCTGCATCCTTCACCCCAGAATGTGTGAGCGGACATTAGCCACATATTCCTGTACTTCTCCAGCATCTGTGCCGCTAATTGAGTGCAGGTCAGCTGGGGCACAGTTAGGACTTTATTATGCTTCACCACAGTTAAGTCTTAAGGAGAAGATTTGTTGTCTCATTAAGGGAGATTATGACAAACAAAGGTTTAAATGTGAAAAGAAGTCTGTATTTTTCAGAGAAATAAATATTTAGAAAGAGGTGTTTAGGGAGAAGGGAACATGACATGAAATGGGAAGGAAGCAGAGTATGGAATACTGGCTTCTTTAGTGATACAGATAAGGACAAGACCCATTATGCACCATTGCTCCATTTAGCACCAACATGATAGTAGTCTCTGACTTGTAAAACTTCTAACTGTTGGCAGTAGCAGGGCACATGATAGCAGTAAAGGATTTGCAAGTGTTTGCACCGGAGCGGAATGCAGTGAGCATTTTGCTTCATCCTGCTCAGCCCTAGTCCTCATCCTTAAATGTCCAGGAGGTGTAACGTTGCTGTCTGCTTGTTATAAGAGAATGGGATACAGCAGTCTCTTACATCTTCAGCTACTGCCTAGCCCTTCTTACTTAGAGATGTAATGCACATACTGCTCCATGGACAGGATTGTAATGGGTAAAAGAAGTCCTCTTAGCACTTTTGTGCATAGACATTCACTGTTCTACCATTTTCTTGTTGCATTGACTTCATCTGGCCTGTTCATGCATTTACTGGGAACGAGTATGAAAGTGACCCTGTGGAAAAAATGTTAATGTGAGTAGAATTAGCTGCATAATCTGTATATTAAATAATAATTTTGGTATGTCACATTCAGGTATGTGTATTAGAGATATTCTGAGCAGTACCAGTGATGCTGAGATATGAAGTGGAAAGCAGGGGATGCCTTTGGACAGTGAGCATCACAGTTGTGTTTACAAGGATTGGGGATGGGGGGTAGCAGCCCTGTAGTGTAGTACTGTTTGCTTGAACTGGGTCTTTCAATTTTGGGGAGCAAACCTATTTGGTCATCAGAAAGCTTGCCTTTAATTATGATATGAAATAATTTGATTAGTAAGCAGAGAGAGAGGTATACATATAGTATAGTCTGAGGCATGAATAGCGAAGGTGTGCACTAGGCAAGACTAGACAAGGAGCATGTATGTATGCATGTGTGTGCATCTATAATTCTCCAACCGAATATTAACCAAACGCCAGCACCAGTGGGCACCTTTTGCTGGTTATAAAACATGCGCACCTTCTGCAGACTACTGTTTCACTCCATGGACTTTTTCACTGCATCATCTGTTTATTTTCAAATGCAGTCTATTTAAATACACCGACCAATTTGATGACGTAAAGATGGTATTACCATGCATCAGTAGTAGGATGTGCTTACCCTTTCCGACACAAAACATATAACAAGGACTTAATAAACACTTCCTTAGTAAATTGCAGAGTATACATATTAATATTTATAACTCAAAAAGCCAAAGGACTGTAGAAGAGAAAAGTTCAAATCATCAAAAAAACAAGAATTAATTGAATATGACATGCTGCCACTTGATGGTAAAGGAGTGCAATCGGTTTGTAACTAATAAATAACAAAAATGCACAACCAACAAGTACAATTTAAAATCCGTAATAGAATGAAACAGGACAGTAAGAGTGCCATCTTGGGCTTATAAAGTCAGAAAGAATTTCTTATTTAATAATAAGCAAAATTGCTTAACGGTAAACACAGTATAAATACTAAAGTAATGAAACCCAACACAGCCACCAAAGCTGTCAGACTCACTGGTCCTTCAGCCTTCCTGCAGCTGTTTCCGAGTCTTGTTTTTGCTGGACAGTATAAATACTGTTGCTGTATAGGTAGTTAACTTGACAGCAGTGCAAAAATGTATTTTTAACTATCGTCTGCTTAAGTCATACTGAATCATTGAAGGTCTGTCATTGAGAGAAGCTCTTGTCTTCTTGAAGTCATCTGCAAGTACAACTGGCTTTTGTTGGAAGGTAGGACTTCCATACTCCCGAATGTGTTGTCATAGAAACTGTTACAACTTCCAGCACATTAGGAACAGGGTCTACTGACCTAGGAATGCAGATGACAATCTCCTTGTTAGGCTGCATTATACTGTGTCCATAGCAGAAAAGTCTTCTGCAATATTAGCAGCAGAATACTGCGGCCTAGATGGATAGCTGATAAAATCAGAAAGCAAAGGAAAGTAGTATTGCTGGAATTTCGTTCTTCCTCAAGTCTTGGTGAATACCTTTATGTTGTGGACCTTTGATTTCACAAAGTCTCACCAAGATGACACTGATATATAGACTGTGTTCCATGTAGCTTATATTATGGACAAAAGGTGGTTTAAAAAATAAAGATAGCTGGGTGCACAAATCCCAGGATAAAAAGTGCCCAATCCTGGTATGCACACTAGTGCCAGGAATGGAAATATGACAGTGCAGAATCCCCAAGACATGGAAACATTCCTACAGTGGGATTAGGTCAGGTTTAGGGTGGCCTCCCCCCTTGTAGAAGAAAGTAGTAGTCCACAAAACCACAAAAGTTCACAGGCTAAAACAGAGCCATAAAGATGATAGAGTGATGAGGAAAAGAAAGAAAGAAATTATGTGCAAGAAGCCCAACATTTCTGAATAGAAGATATTCAGAAAATTGAGAGAAATTACAGGAAAGAAAAATACTTGCACAAGAAAAACTGTCAAAAGCTTCAAATGCAAATTTGAGTTCATTAATTTAACAAATTCATGAAAAATGTTATATAGACCAAGAAACCTTGGGCCATCTGGAAAAAGAAGCGACTGAGAGAGTGCGAAAATATAAAGGACAAGACCTAAAGGTTTTTGAAAGATATATAAAAAAAAGAAACATGGATATGGGAAAGAAAGATCGGATACAGTGTAATGTTTATGCAAAGGAGAAAGCCAGACTAATCGGTACAAAAAAAAAAAAGCAGCTCCGAAGATATTTGAAGAGAAATACAGGCAAAGGCACCCAGATATGAAAAAATTCACAGTACAAAAAGTAGTAGCACAAAGGGGGAACATAGAACAGAAGATTAGTAAAGTAGAAATTAAGCAAATAGAAGCTGAAGTTATGGAATACCTTTTGAAGTGAAGGATTTAGTGTAGAAAGCCTAACACAGGTTATGTCATAGCAAGATGGAACAAAGAGTCCCCAAAATAAGGAGAAATAGGTGGAGGGGGAACATCTGAAGAGGAAATATGCATATGGGAAAGAAAAAGAGATTTAATATGGTGTGATATGTATGCAAATGAGAAAGCAAAACTAATCTAGTCAAAATAAAAAAAAATTGCAGCACCAAAGATATTTGAAGAGAAATGCAAGTAAAGGCTTCCAGATGTGGAAAATTTTATAGTAAAAAATAAGAAAAATAAAGAAGGAAAGTAGAAAATAGGATTTTGCAATGCAGACGTTAAAGAAATAGAAACTGAAGTTATGGATTACCTGTGAAGTGAGGGATTTAGTGTAGAAAATCCAGCTCTGGTAAAGTTACAGCATGATAGAACACGGAGTCCCCAAATTAAGAAAAAAGAGGTGGAATGGGAAGTATCTGATCAGCTGCAACATGAAGGTACTTACAGTCTTCAGTAGGAAACCAGTACAAAAGTTCATTTGAAGTTGCACAGCAAGGGAAGGAACAGAAAATGACACAGTCAGTGTTATGGAGTGATATGCCAGTGAGTTCCCATATGAAAAAGCAATGGATGACGCAGGATGCAGCCAAAGAGAATATGTCGCAGGAAGATGATCTGGAACTTTCTGTAGAATGCTTACTTGAAACTGAGAACAAAGAATGTGCCCTCCGTTTAGAAGAAAGTGATATAAGGGAAGAGTCGCTTGATTTCATTAGAGATAGATAAACCTATTAAGATCAAGGAATGAAATAGATTACCGAACATCAAGTAAGACCCAGCATGTTAAAAGTCTGATAAAACAAATTAACACAGTAATCAAGACTATTAACAAAAACTCATGTCACATAACAGAAGTAAATAAGATATATTACTTTGCAGCTAAATTAATAGATGAAGTCTTAACACAAAAATACAGAGCAATAAGGGAAAGAAAGGGAAGATATCAAAAGCCATCATGGAAGTTGTGACGCTCCCACCACTGGCCCAGTAATCAAAAGTGTCTCAGTCCTCACCACTAGCACCAGTGAGGGACGTATATTGGGAGGATGACAAGTGCGCACACACAGTAAAGTGCAGTTTCTCTTAACAGTACACAGAGACCACAGGCAGTGTGAGGCTATTTTTTCCCCTCTTTCTGCAGATCCCCAATAAGAGTCCCCACTGGCACAGCTATAGAGTTGAGATCTCAGCTTAGTGGCCAAGACCTCCAGCACACTCTCTGTCCAACCAGTGCTTCACATCCCTGCCCAAGTAGATGACACACACACACTTTGAGATTTGATATGTCTACACACAAATACACACACACGCACGCACCTGGAAAAGGCTGGCACAGGTTTACTAGCTATGCCCCCTTCTGCCAAACTATAAGGTAGTTTTGACTGCCACCAGCCACTCCTTATTGGCTACTCTAAGGCCCTTTAAAAAAGGGTGTGCAATCTTACTGTGTGATGTTACTGTTAATCCAAATGGTAGTTTGACCAAGGGCAAGGCTATTAGGAGTGGCCTTCACAGTGTCACCAAATAAATATGCAAGTACTCTCAGAACTTAAATATGTCTCACAAATATCAGCCACAATGAAAGGTTTAAATATATTTAATAATAAATAATAAAAGAACAAGAAGATACTCGGTAAATAATCACATTTACATCAGAGTTTGAAATCACAGGAAATATTTAAAACAACATTGCAGGGCAGTCTCAAATAAATAAAGAAAAGATCTAAGCTATATTCCTGACTGTATCTAAGAGAAATTACTTTATCCTAGTTAATTACTTGCAGAGCAAGGCAAGTGTGTGGTGAATCAGTCTCCAGAGCTGTGAACAAGGGTAAAGGGGTCCAGACAGCCTATCTGGACCACGCCAAGGCCTTCAACACCATCCCCCACTCTGGAATCATAGATAAACTTACTAAGCTGGGCATTAATCCCTATGTCACTCGATGGGTTGACAACTGGCTTACTGACAGAACCCACACTGTAAAGGTAGCCGAGTCCAAATCCAGCTCCAGACAAGTGGAGTACCTCAGGGTTCAGTCCTGGGACCGCTCTTGTTTGGCATCTACTTCTCTGAAGTACAGGCCAACACTAAGGGACTCTGGCTAACAAAGTTTGCAGATGACTGCAAACTGTGAGCCATTGTTGAATCCTCAAATGATGTGGATATTCTACAAAGGGGCCTTACAGAATCATGCTCAACCATGGGCTCAAGCTCGGTGCCAAGAAATGTATAGTTATCCCATTTGGGAAAAACATGTACCCGTGAATTTCCACATTGGTGGCAGTACACGTAACACCAAAAGTGTGGTAAGAGACTTGGGGACACAGGTGGACAGTGGTCTCACCTTCGATAACCACATCGCCACAACAGTCAGGAAATCCTATGTGGCACACCTCATCACTAAGGGCTTTTCATCCAGAAAAAAGGAGGTCATTGTCCCACTGTGCTCATCCCTCATTAGACCCGTCATAGAATACAACGCCCCGTTTGGTATGTACCTCTCAAGACATCTTCAACAACTGGAAAGGCCGCAGAAATGCCTCACTAAATGAATCACAGGCCTAAAGCAGATGCCATATGCTGACCGTCTAAACAAAACTCCACCTATACTCTGTTGCATATCGTCTACTCAGAGGCAATCTCTGCTTAGCATACAAGGCCATGTCAAACCCATTGCTGTTGGACATGCTACACTTAAAGAAATTCCAATCCCTCAGATACACATGCTCCAGGGATCTAAACCTTGTCATCACAATGAACAAAGCATGCTGGAAGGATAGGTTCCTGACCCAGAGACTCCACAGACTCTGGAATAGACTACCCATACATGTCAAGCAGAGCGTTTCTTTGCCCCTCTTTAAAAGGAACCTTGATGATTGGATGGGAGATAGGAAATTCACCCAGGGGATCACGTCAGTCGCTCTGCTAGACATGGGTCCAGGGAACTAAATATTGTGGGAAGAAATAGCCAGGGAATTGTTATGGCTAGGCTTGTATAGGCCCTAGGGCCGTTAGACTAGTACCAACCTGTGAATAAGTCTTCTTGTCAGGTCAGAGACAAAATACAAAATGCCATCTCTTTCTGAGACGACTTAAATTAATATTTCAAATATTACTACTGGGGTAGCTTGCAGCATAACATCACTTCTTGCCATCTGACAATTCCAGGTGAAAACCCCACTGCAGCTTGTAGCATTTACAATCCACCTGTGAAAACACATAGACCTCAGATCATTTGGCAAATGGTGGAAGTTTGTAAAATAATTTACATTCCACCACATTTGAAGACTATACAAAAAAAATTCAGTTCTAGACATTGTCTCCTGTTGCACTGAAACTGAAAGATAACACATCTCTTTGGATTATGGCCCAGCTATAAAGTAACTCAACCTCAACCGTTCTTCTGAAGTTTTGCAAGTTAATCTCCTGTGTTTGCCTCCCCTGTTAAAATAATATACAGCTAATCCGCTACAGTAGTGCATATACATTTTTGCTCAGTACTTTACAAATTATCTCTTCGGCACACGTCTGTACAATATGACATACAGTTCTAATACATCTGTCATCTTACATGGGCATGTTGACGTTCACAAATGAGACACAACCACTTTCAAAATTAGAGCTAGCTGGGCTGGCAGTATTTTCCTTTGTCACAGACTTATCGAATAGAGAAAACTATAAAGCAATTAAGACAAGTGTAACTGTTAAGAGTGAACAGATCACAAAGAATACTTAGAAAAGTAGGTATGATAAAAATAACGACCAGGATTTATTGTACTCTGTTGCAAATAATAAACTAAAGATATCAGCACAGGCAGAAAAACTTAGAAGATATGCAGATAAATATAAAGGAAATGTACAAAATAAGCAATTTATTGATGAGCTAAAAAAGTTTTTTATAGAGAATTGGGAAACAAAGCAAAACGAATAGAAATACCATCACAAAACGAAGAAATAGGGACATTTTTGAGAAATATCTGTGGAGATCCTGTGGAACATAATAAAGATGCTGATGGATAGAATTAGTAAAAGAAACAATAAGAAGTTCAAATGTGCAGGATATGAAATTGGATGAAATAGCAGCCAGAAAAATTGAAACAAAATTTAAGAACACTCTTAATTGGAAAACCCCAGGCCCAGATGCAGTACCTAACTTCTGTCTAAAAGTATTAACATCTTTACATCGAGAACAGCTGAGTGAATCCTTCAGGTGTTTTTGCAATTACATCCTACTAGCGCCTCTAGTTGTCAAATATTGCTTGTTCAAATTTACATTAATAATTGAAAACCATGCTACGTAAAAGACATTAGAAGATTTCATCTTAAAGCTCATCCAATGACTAATAAAACTATATTCATATTTGATCTATGTCTAGAACAGGTAAAGAGATATTAATTTTAATTCAGACAATATTTATTTAGGTTGTCACATTTTTTTTTTGAAATACCTTAACAACCAAGTAACACAGAACTGCTTAGCCTCATAAGAAAGTTCTCAGCCAGATGAATGCAGTGCTGTAAACAGTGTGTTTTATAATTTGAGTGATTGCTGAGATATTGTAAGTTGCTTACAAAATATTACAATGCATGTTTGTTGTGATTTTATAAAATCCAATTTAAGACTTGGAGCCTAAAGAATACCATCACTGTAAAAATAGTTTGTGCTGAAGAGTTTGCCATTTACACTTCTTTAGCAACCCCTATTGTTCCTGAGATATGAACATTTGTTTGAAATGTGTGGGGATAATTTGATTCTGTCAAAATGTTTATTTATCTATTTAACATTTGTTAACCATGAAAGTGCGATTTGGAATGAAGCCAATTTTCAGTTGAGGCCTGGGGAGAAACGCTCCCGATGTATGTCTTTCAAACTTGGGAGGAAACTGGAGCAGCCAGAGGAAACCCACATGAACGCGGGGAGGACATGCAGACTCCGCACAGAAGGCACCCCAGCTGAGAATTGAACCAGAGAACCTCTTGCTGTGAGGCGACAACTCTACTGCACTGCGTGCTCTCGTTTAGGCTCTCCGTTACAGTGAAAACTTCCAAAACTCTATTGGAGGAAATGAGTTGAGTGAACCTGCAAGCTATCCTAAAAACTATAGACCAGTAATTTGCCTTCCGCTAGTGTAGAAACTGTACACTGAAATTGACGCAGACAGTTTATAGTCGTTTGGAAGAAAACTCAAGTCATGGCAGTAGAACAAAAGGGTAATAGAAGAAAGTCATATGGAACAAAGAATCATTTGTTAAATAGTCATAGTGGAGAATTGTAAAAAGAGGGAAGAATCCAAGTATGGCATGGATAGATTACAAAAAAAGCATTTGACAGCATCCCACATTAGTGGATAAAGGATTGCATAGAGATGTATAATAAGGTACACCGTACATTGTTCAGTTACATTACAGTAACCATGAAAAGTTGCAGATCACTTTGCAGCTTACCCATGGTAAAGGACAACTTGTTATCCCAGGGATAAAAATTCAAGGGGGATATGCCAGAGTGCCTCTTTGCCACTGTTGCTATTTTGTCTTGCTGTTAACCCATTAAGCTGTCTACTTAACAGTTTAGGTTTCTCTCAATCGGTCACCAACTGGTTTCAGAGTTACCTGTCTGACCGCCAACAATCTGTTGTATGGCAGAATGACATATCTCCCCAACTACCTGTCTCCATAGGGGTTCCCCCAAGGATCCATCCTTGGACCCCTACTCTTCTGTGTTTTTACCAATAATCTAGCCTCTGCCACCAAACATGGCACACTCATACAATATGCAGATGACTCAACCATCATCTGCTCAGCCCAGTCCCTACCCAAACTGCAAAAAGTCACACAGAAAGCCTTTTCCTCTGTTGAAACTTGGTTATCCGATGCCCAATTAATACTCAACCCAAACAAAACTAAACTACTCATCTTCCAACCCACTAAACATACTCAAAACAGCTATCACTTTAACATCACAGCAAAATACAACACCACTATATACCCAACTGAGCACACCAAATTGCTAGGAGTGGAAATAGACAATAAACTAAAATTTGACATTCACATATCCATGACCATAAAAAAGTCCACAAAAAACTAGGAGTGTTCTACAGAAATAAGCAACTTCTCACCAAAGCAGCAAAGATTTCAATAGCAAATTTCCACCTTATCTCCACGCTACTTTATGCCTCTCCAATATATACCAACCTAAGGCAGTGCGATCTAAACAAGCTAGAGACCTGCTACAACAAAATTGCCAAATTCGCCACAGGGGCATCCTACTGTAGTCACCACTGTCTCTCACTTGCTGAACTGGGTTGGCTTGAACTCCCTCACCTCCTTCAATGGTATCAACTCTCACTCACCCACAAACTAGTAAACCATCCACTAAATGACCCATCCCTCCAGAATCTACTCCAACCCTATCGCACCACCAGACCACTAAGATCCAGCAGCAAAAATCACTTGCAGATCACTAAAGCCAGTAACTCTGCTGGTGAAGCACTATTCTCTTGCGCCATAGCCAAATTATGGAACTCCCTTCCACCCACAATTACCTCCGTACCATCATGCACCCACTTCAAAACTTTACTAAAAGCACACTTAAAAACATGCTGGCTATGCCCTTGCAACTCCTACTCTAATATCACCCACCCCATCCAACCACTACCTTTCTTTCCACCCCACTACCTTGATTATAGCAAGCTCAGATGCTCATAAGCCTACTACTTATTATACAGCAGGAACTTCTTATTGTAACATTTGTTAATGTCTGTTATGTACTTCGCAGATAAAGATTCTAGCTGTCTACTGATGTACTATGTTCTTCATCTGTAAATATGTTTGTAATTAATTGCTATGTTAATCAAATTGTTAATTGCTATGTAATCCAATGTAGCTACTGTCTGTTTATTTTAACTGTGGAGCTTTTCTCCCTGGGCCTCCGCTGAAAATGGACCTATGTCCAGTCGGACACTCCCGGTCAACAAATTTAAATAAATAAATAAATAGGTCATGGTTATAATTTGACACCCAGAAAACAACAAAGTGTAAAGACTTCTCTACTTTTTGTGGATGACTTAAAACTGTATGGCTTATCAGATGAGCTGAAAGCACAATTGGAAGTATTCACAACTTTTTATTTGGTCTTGATAAATGTGCAAAAGTAACATTTAAAGCAGGAAAGCTGCAGCGCAAAGAAAATATCACTTGGAGACTGGAGTGTGCTATAAAGGAACTTGAGCAGGAGGGAGTTTATAAATTGGTTTGCAAACTCCATTGAGCATGAGGGAGAAAAAGATAAATGCAGGTTCTCTAAAACAGAACTGGAAAGTGTGATACACTGTTGGCAGAGGGCCTGTATAATGAAAGGCGTAATAATGTGGCAAGACCGTTGCATTGGGTATTGTGCAAACATTACAATATTAAAGTAGCTGAGAAGTATTGGAAACATGAGCCACAAAGCATTATAGAGGGTTAAGAAGTTTATAGCACATGGGATCACCCATTACCAACAGTTCAAATAATATATCTGAGAAAACCAGATATAATAGTCCATGAAAAGAAGACAAAAAGTGTCATTTATCATTTAGATTGCTACACCCAGTGATTATAGTGCCTTATGTACACAGAGATGAAAAGTCATAAAATATCAGGATTTGCAGGCAGAAATGAGGACAATGTGGAAGAAGGACCCGAGGCAGTTCTAGTAGTAGTGGGAGCAATGGGTCTCCTAAAAAAGAATGTACATTCTTATTTAGATATGCTATTGACATATGTAACTCCATATGAATTGCAGGAGTCGTCCGTTCTGGGCACATTGCCGGTGCTGCGATGAATACATTTGACTGACATCAAAGATTTAAACAGTAGTGATTTCACAATCTTTAATCATACTTTAACTTAGGAATGGGGTCCATTCCCATCCTGTTATTAGAAACCCAAAAGACTTTGAAAAATTAAACCAAGGAACAAAGTCCCACAAAAGAGCAGATCTTTCATCCGTTGAAGAATTTTGTTAATGTCTTTAAAGAGCACAGTAGATTTATCTCGCAATGTCCCTGCTTTGACAGTCAAGGCTAAAGTTGCTTTTTCCAAACTCGGATAGCATTGCTGTCATAGTAATGGTTTTGTACCTGTTTCTTGTAGACCTGATCTGTCTTTCTAATTTTTTCTTTCAGTAGTTCCCATTAGGGGTCGCCACAGCGGATCATCTGTTTCCATTTCTTCCTGTCCTCTGCATCTCGCTCCGTCACACCAACCACCTGCATGTCCTCTCTCACCACATCCATAAACCTTACCTTAGGCTTTCCTCTTTTCCTCTTACCTGGCAGCTTCATCCTTAGCATCCTTTTTCCCAATATATTCAGCATCCCTCCTCAGCACATGTCCAAACCAACACAATCTCGCCTCTCTGGCTTTGTCTCTAAACTGTCCAACCTGGGCTGACCCTCTAATATACTTATTCCTAATCCTGTCTACCCTCATCACACCCAGTGCAAATCTTAACATCTTTAACTCTGCCACATTCAGCTCTGACTCTGCCTTTTTTGTCAGTGCCACTGTCTCCAACCCATATAACATAGCTGGTCTCACTACCCTCTTGTAGACCTTCCCTTTCATTCTTATTGGGACTCGTCTGTCACAAATCAGTCCTGACACTCTTCTGCACCCACTCCACCCTGCCTGTACTGTCTTCTTCACCTCTCTTACACACTCACCATTACTCTGAACTGTTGATCCCAAGTATTTAAACTCATCCACCTTCACCAACTCTACTTCTGCATCCTCACCACTTTTCTATCCTCCCTCTCATTCACACACACATATTCTGTCTTAGTTCTTATCCTTATTTTCACAGTTAACCCCGTTATTTTACATTTTTCTTCCTTTACCACCCTTTCTGTTCTTGTATCTATATCCATCCCTTCTCTTCCTTGGGGAAGGTTGGCATAATGGTTAAGGTGCTAACCTTGCAAACACAGAGTGCAGGGTTTAATTCTCACCTGGAGTAATTGGCTAGGCTTAAAATGGCCCACAAAGGCAGTTAGCCTAGTACTAATCTATTAACCTTAACCTTAACCTTCTGTGCTAGTGCTCTGAATGTCTTATGTAACTTATAGGTTCATAGGTGTTTACTAGGCTAATGTCCACAAGGGCCTTTTTAATCCTAGCCATGCATCCCAAATCTCTGACAAGTTCTGACGCCCTTGGTAAGTGTAAGCATGGGCCTGGGAGATGAACCATTTACAGGTTACCTGTTTGCATTAGAGACATAGGTGCCAAACCAGGGATGAATTTCCGGTTTCCCATCCAGTTGTCCAAGTTGCACTTGAATTGGGTTGGAGACAAACTCTGCTTCACATGGATGGGGAGCCTATTCTATAGACTGGGTAGTCTCTGGGATACATACTTTTTTCTCCAGCAGGACCTGTCTATATCACAGGCAAGGTTCAAGTCTTTAGAACGGGTAGATACCTTTCCAACTCTAGTCTAGACTCTTTCCTCAGTCTAACCTAGAAGTCTTTCTAGCCTCACGCCATCCACTGTATACCCTAGCTGTTACTTTGCCTAGAAATAACACTCAGAATCAACTTTGATAGGCCGAAATACCTCTGATTACTCAATGTCTCCAATTATATACGTGCAAATGATTGTACCTTTCAAACTCTTGACGTGCTCACTATTTTTATAACATTATAATGTTATTTATTTTTAAATGTGGAGTGTTAATTTGAAGCCTGAATAAATTGTTAAATATCAATGTAGTAATTGTTTATACTATAGTGCTAAACATATCTGCATGAATGTCTAACTTCCCTTATGTATGTATAAAATTCTTCTCAGTGTCTAATTTCCTCATGTATGTATAACATTAGATTTTCTAATATGTAGCATACTACTATGTTTATTTTTAGTACTAATTGGAGCTTTTCTTCCTGGGCATCTGCTGAAAAAGGGCATGTGTCCAGTCGGCCTTTCCCGCTAAACAATTGTAAAATAATAATAATTATGGTACTGTTTGTTTTGTGGATATGCCGGAGGTCCATCAGAGTGGGGTCTGATAATGTCCTGTTTACCAGGTGTAGATCTCCCTTCAAAAGCCTGTAGGAGACAGAATACAGTGATAGGGCCTTGAGGCGGTCAGCATAGGACGTATTACCTATGCAGTGTATTCTTTTAGTGAGGAACCTCTGTGGACGTTCCAGTTGTTGGATTATGCCTGGTTAGGTACATACCAAAGGGGGCATTGTACTCAATGATAGGTCTGATGAATGCAGAATACAGTAGAACAATGACTTCCTTAGACTTGGATGCCATACCTTTGTTTATAAGTTTTACAACATAAAATGATTTCCTCACCACTGTAGATACGTGATGGTCAAATGCTAGGTTACTATCTGTGTGTGTCCCTAAGTCCCTGACTACTGCATCAACCCTAAGGGGTGTGTTGTCAATATGTTAGTTACCCAGGGTGGATAACTTCCCAAAGGATGCTATTATGCATTTCTTGGCATTTAGTTGTAGCCCATGGCTCTGACACCAGTTGTTTGTCTGTGTCAGCCCCTCCTGGAGAACATTTGTGTCAGTAGGAGATTCAGTGGCAGCTCCTAATTTGCAATCATCTGCAAATTTAGTCAGCCAGAAACCACTGACATTGGCCTTGACTTCAGAGAAGTAAATGGCAAAAAGGTGTGGTCCAAGAACTGATCCCTGAGGGACTCCACTTGTGAATGGCTTCTTTGTAAAGGTGGACTCCCCAATTATAATGTCCTGGGTCCCGTCTGTGAGCCAGTTGGCTATCCACTTGGTGACATACGGGTTTGCACGTAACCTCTTGAGTTTGTCAACAATACTCAAGTGGGGTATTGTGTCATATGCCTTGGCCGGGTCAAGGTAGGCAGTGTGAATGACTCTGGCCTCATCCATTGCTTTGGTGACCTTCTCAAAGAAGTCCACCAGGTTGAGTAGGCATGATCTGTTCTTCACAAAACCAAACTGGTTTGGGTCCAGTGTCTGGATGTTTACTGTATCTCTATTGATCATCTCCATGATAATTCTTTCTATGGCTTTACATACAAGATTAAAGAGAGTTCGGGGTCTGCAGTTTCCAGGGTCTGTAGATGGTCCACCTTTGTGCAGAGAGATGACTGTTGCCTTTCTCCATTCATGAGGGCGAAGCCTGTTTGGAGGCTACAGTTAAATAGTAATTACAGAGGCCCTGATAGGTCATGTTTCATGCTATTTAGAAGACATCCTGGATGTTGTCTGGGCCCATTGATGCAGTGTTCTTGGTCTTAGAGACCGCATTAAGGAGTTGTTCCCTAGTGATTAGTAGGGGGAGTTGTATTTGATGATGATATTTCCTGAGGGAAGGTTGAGGGGGGGACCGGAGTAAAGTTGGAGCTGATTTTATCAGCCATGAGGTTTGCTGTATCTTTTGGCTCAGTATAGTTGGCTCCATTTACAATGAGCTCTGCACATAATTGTGTATTGCCTTTGAGGTTGTGGACATAGCTAAAAATGCTTTGTGGTTGTCCTTGGCCTGGGAGGCCAAACTTACCTTAAATTTGGCTTTGGCAGACTTTATTTGTCCCCTGAGTTGTTTGTTTAGTTTGAGAGTGCTTTTATCTTGCTGGGTGCTGCACCTCCTATTTTTTGCCATGATTTTCTTCCTCCTCTTATACATCTGATTGATTTTGTGATTCCATCAGGGTGGCTTGTTTTTTGAGTTAGTTGTGCACTTCTTTCTAGTGGGTACAGCTGTCTCTATGCAGCTATTAAAATGCTTGTACATGGTTTCCGTGAACAGTTCTGCATACGCAGAAATGTTCTCAGGATTTATAAGTCTTGAAATTTTGCCAGGTTCTCACTTAATAGCAGGAGGTTATCCTTTGATTAGTTCCTGAATAGTCACAGTTTAGCTGGGGGTCCAGCTTTTACTTCTACTTCAAAGGAGACCATTTTGTGGTCTGACCTTAACAGGGAAGGCATTACAGCAGGGGGGTGTGCAGCACTCTCCCATATTAGTGAGTACCAGATCCAGTATGGTTGCACCCCTGGTTGGTGTATTTGACTATCTGGTCCAGGGAGTTTGTGTTTACAAAATTCCAGAATCTCTGTGCCTGTATGTTTGATGTTGTATAGGATTCCGAGTTAATAGTGGGGTAATTAAAGTCACTCATGAATATGGTATTGGGCTAGATGGTTAATGTTTCTAAGTTTGAATACATGGTATGAGTTTCCTGGGTCATAGAGGGGGACCTATAGCTTACAAGGAAGTGGTATTGGATTTTACCTATGGTGATCTGAACATTGAGCTACATGGTATGAGTTTCCTGGGTCATAGAGGGGGACTTATAGCTTACAAGGAAGTGGTATTGGATTTTACCTATGGTGATCTGAACATTGAGCAGCTCAAGTGCATTGTCCTGTTTGACCAGCCTTTAAGTATATTTATTTTTGATGTAAATGGAGACACCTCCAACTTTAGTCCTTGCCTGTAAAGTAGCTGGTCTAAATGTATGGAAGGCATTATAACCTTGCACTGTTGGTGTGCCGTCCACGGCTTTAAACCACGTCTCCGAGTCCGCACAGATATCAGCATTCTCTAGGGTAAAGAGAGCTTCCAGGGAGTGAAGTTTTGTTTTGTATTTTTTTTCCTGTTGCGCCTTCATTTACACATACTGAGTTTACTGTTAATAATTTTAAAACCATTGTATAATCACCTTCCAGTGAAATTGAGCTAATTTGTGTCTCCATGTGTTGCATGCCATTATGCCTGAAAAGTTTCCTCGGACCAGTGTATTTAACCATTCCAGGGAGGACTTATTTTAACATTTGTCAAATAGCTGTTTTCTGTTCCTCTCATAGAAAGTGTCTTGTTCCCCACATTAAAGAAAAACTCTTGATTTATCCCTTCCTTTGAGCCTATTGTTTGGTTTGCATTACTTATTCTTTTGAAATGCACAGATTTGGATCCCTTTAACAGTTAGAAGTACAGACCATTTGGTGTGTCCATCACTTGGATGGACTTCACCTCTCACTAAACATCCCTAATCAGATTCCTGTATTATCTTCTGTCCAGCATAGGTCTCGTAATCCTTGGTACTTGGTTCAGCAAAATAGCTACTTATCTCATTTCCATCTATTTATTTTCCAGTAACCCATTTAATCCTGTACAAGGTCATGGGAGCTTGTCAGAGCCTTTTCTGATGAGCAGTAAGCGAGGTGTGTTTAAATCCATTTTGGACAGGGTGCCAGTCTGTTGTATACACTCCCTCTCACTTGTGCATTGCATGCAGACTTGTGGACAGTTTAATGCCAGTTTGCCCACTGCATGTCTTTAGGATATGGGAGGAAACTGAAGCACCTGGAGAAGGTCCACATGAACACAAGGATAACATACAGACTCCACAAAGAAGGTACTCTGGTAGATGATTTCATTAAGTAAACTGTGATAACACTCTATTGTGGGCTAGATAAGCATGAGACTTTAGCTAGGCCATTAGTACTGTATTTTTGCTTAGATTACACACAAGGCTGTTGTACTTTGAACATTGCAGATACAGTGGCTAGGACTGCAGTCACCATCAGCTGTCATATTTGGCAGCATGACTGAGAGTCCTCGCATTTTAAGAGGAGGTGTGTCATACTTTTGTTGAAGTCCCCTTTTAGGGGCAAGCTGCTTATTTGAGCCTTCCCAAGAACTTATTGTAGACCTGTGGAAGAGAGTTTGTACTGATTTTTTTTTTTCCTTTTTTTAACTGTTGATGATTTGACTAATTTTCTCTTGTCCCTCTACTGTATTTCCTCAGTTCTTCAGGAGGAAAGTAATAACTGACTGCAAAAGATTATTTTCAAATGCTAGGATCTCTATCTCTGGTTGTGTACGCTCCTTGTAGTCTGTCAGGTTTGTAGCTGGTTCTCTACATTTGATTGAGCTTTGGGTGCCATTTCTGGGACATTTGGGTTTTTGATACCTTACAACAAAGGCCATAACGTAGAGTTCATTGTCCAAGTACCTCAGTGAAATTATGGGTTCTAGCACATGACAGAGTGCTAACTATCACTATGTCTTTGCTGAGTTTGGTGAATGGAATGTCCAAGTGTCTGACTACTGAGTCACGTATGACTAGGACATTGTCTATCGCAGCATGTTGTGAAAACCATGGGGCTTAGACATGCAGCTTGTAACTTCTTTTCTTCTTACTCTTCCTCTCACTGTGACCCAAACAGTGGCAGGATGATTACTGGCTGACAGTACCTTAATCTGCACATTCATGATACCCTCTGTATTGATCAGGACCCCATCCATACTTCTGCCTTTTCTTGTACTCTGTTGCACAAATTTGCTGAACTTATCTTGGAATAATACCTCTATAAACTCCCATTTGGTCTCCACCCTGGAGCTCAGAATCTATCTGCCCCTGGCAGATTCAGATACCACTTGAGTATTACTATCTCCTCCCTACCCACTTCTTTGTCCTGTTCTCCAGTCTCAAATTTTCCTTTCTTCTTTCTAGTAGACAGTACATTGGATCAATCCGCCAGTCCCCCCATTCCTGTATTTTAACAGCCAGAGCACTAAGCCTAGCTTCTAACCCTGAGTATTCCCTTGCCCTCTTTATGATCGTGTTCTTCTGCCTGTCTGACCTTACATCTAACTCATTCATTTATAGAGATTGCAGTTCCACCTTCATATATGAATTATTTGCCATTTCTGAGCAACCTATATACATAGCCATTTCTACCTTCTCTTTTATTGGCCTGAGTTTTTGTGATACTATCAACCTTCACCCTCCCATCCTGCATTACTGCTTGCACATCCCCATTTTCTTATCCAGAATTCTTGCATTGCAGAGAAAGACTACCCAGCCACAGTCCAATTCACCCTTGTTTGCTCCTCTGCCCGGTTGTGTCCCTCTTACCTTTTTGTCTACTGCTTAAACATTTACCCTCCTCTTTTGCTTCTGTCATCCTCCCTCTGATGTGTGTTTAAAGGTACAGACATTGAAATGTACCGTTCCAAGCCAGCACTCTGCAACTTGTCCTTTCTAAGCTAAAATAGAGCCTGTTCCTTGAGTAGAGGTGGTCTGTGTCTTTGAGGTCTCCCACTTCTTTTTCCAGTCCAAAGTCTGTCTTCTCTTGCTCACTGTCACAGTCAGCCATTCTACTCTGTAATGCTGTCTTTTCTACATATGATGGCTGCTGGTGTAGGTGTCTCTTCTGAGAATGCTATCTTCCATCCCGTCTCCTGCCATCTGTGTCATGTCCTTGGCCCTATCTGTCATCTCTGTCATGTCATTGTTGCCTGCTTTTTTTTTTTGTGTGCCATTCTTGAATCCCTGTTTTTTTCCTTTTAAGTGTTTTTTTTTCTCTCGTAGGTACATCTTCAGTGTACATCATTATAATGTTTTATTATTGAGGTCTGTTGGATGCAAGGCAGAGAAACTAATCGTAGACAAGGGTACTGGTCCACTGCATTATAAAACATACAGTGCATGTGTATGTAGGCAATTTGATTTGATAAACATTTAATCTGTGGTGCAGCTTTGGATTGTGGAAGTAAACTAAACTGGAGTACCTGGTGAAATCCTGCATAGAAAATATTATACATCTCACACAGTAGACATTCAGCAAAGGAGTGAAGAACCAAGCAGAATGATGCAGCAATGCTACTCACAAGCATCTGTGCCCCAGACTCATTTTTCATATTCTGAGCAGAACCTTTATAATTCTATAAATGTATTTTTGCAAGATGTACTCAAGAACCAACGAAGATGTGTACACAAATACACACATGCATACAAGCTTCAGCAGCTTAAATTTTAATTTCATTTTTTTTTTAAAATGAAGTGCACTTCAGAATAGAGAGATACATATGGCATATTTCTGCAGTTTCTGCACTTCCTAGTTAGTGGAGCAGTTTAGCTCATCTGTTGTATGAATTACAGGAATAAAACTTATGACTAACAGTTATCTAGAAAGATGTATAGGTATTTTTCAGAACTTTGCACTGTGGATGGTGAGTAGTTCGAGAGGCAGAGAGAGGTAGAAGAAGCCCTGCTTTGCATGGACTCAAGAATCCTAGAAAAACTCACTAAGCTAGGCATCAACCCCTATATCACTAGGTGGGTTACAAACTATCTCACAGATAGAACCCACTGTGTGAAAGTAGCTGACACCAAGTCAGACTGCCAACCAGTCAAGATGGGAGTCCCACAGGTATTGGCTGTGGTCCTGGGTCCCCTCCTGTTTGGTATCTACTTCTCAGAAGTTCAGTCCAACATGAAGGGTCTCTGGCTGACAAAGTTCGCAGACGATTGCAAGTTGGGAGCCATTATTAACTCCCCAAGTGATGTTGACATCCTACAGAAAGGCCTCACTGAGACCAACGACTGGTGTCAGAACCATGGCCTTAAGCTCAATGCCAAAAAATGTGTCGTCATCCCCTTTGGGAAAAACCCAGTTCCCATGAACTACCACATCGATGGTAGTGCACTGAACACAGAAGCTGTTATAAGAGATCTGGGAACACAGGCTGACAGCAACCTCTCTTTTGACCACCACACTGCTACTGTGGTCAGAAAGTCCTTCTGTGTGGCACATCTCATTACTAAGGGTTTTGCATCCAGGAAGAAAAAGGTCATTGTCTCCCTCTACTTTTCCCTCATTAGGCCAATCATTGAGCATAATGTCCCATTTGGCATGTACCTCACTAGACACCTGCAACAACTGGAGAGGCCGCAGAAGTACCTCACAAAGAGGATCTTAGGCCTTAAACACTTGTCCTGTATGGACAGACTCAGAAAACTCCAACTATTCTCTGTCTCATATCGCCTACTTAGAGGTGATCTCTGCTTGACTTACAAAGCCACATCTGACCCAGCTCTGTTAGAAATGCTACATCAAAATAAATCCCAATCCCTCCACACCACATGTTCCAGAGACCTCATTACCACAATCAACAGAACGTCCTGGAGGAACAGGTTCATAACCCAGAGACTGCCCATGCTATGGAATAGACTTTCCATACATGTCAAACAGAGCACCTCACTGGCCCTCTTCAAGAGAAATCTTGATGAATGGATGGGAAATAAAAAATTCACCCTGGGGATCATTCCAGTGGCTCTACTCGACAGAGGCACTGGAAACTTAAGGTCGGGTGGCACGATGCCAGGGTAATACTATGGGCTAGGCTTGTAAAGGCTCCAGGGCTGTTAGCCTAGTACACACCTATGAACCTATGGCTGGAATCCACCAGCGAAGTTATATAGTCGATTTATTTTCACACCAAACAAGTAAAACAAGAAAAATCTGAGCGCTTGTCTCTCTTCGGAGACTTCTTCAGAGATAAATTAAAACCACAAAATACATCAGTTTATATACTTTATCTAGTGGGCTGGTCAATAGATTAATTAATTAATTAGCACATTTCTTTCATTTCCTTCTAAAAGTGAAATACACACTGTTTTCATTGTGTGTAAAAATAGCTGTTTTCTATACGGAAAACTTTAAATACAGTTGTCAAATATATGTCTACAAATTCAGTATAGATATGAAATGTATAAAATTATATTAAATATATTGAAATATGTTACAATATATTAAATGAATTCAATAAATCATAAGTACAATTGATATACTTGTTGCATTGAAGAAAAAATGAATGCAAAGAGGTCAACACAACAGTATGTCCTATCAAAACTTTAAGACATTAAACAGTGGGAGAACACTGTTAACATACTAAAAAGGGAGCACTAATATCTTGATAGGTATAATATAATAATAATAATAATATTTATATAAATAAATAATACACCATAATGCCAACTCTACAAACCTTGTATGCATATATATATATGTATACTCACTTACGAATGTATGTGCTACTATATGCATTTGTACTTCCAAAAATATCAATAAATACCAGGTGGATTAATACATCTATGCAGATCATCAATATGTATAAAATGTGTAAAAAGTATAAAATTAATATACAAACAATATATACATATGGAAATATATATATATACACACACATAAATATGTACACGTAAATACATACATACATACATATGCATATATATATATATATATATATATATATATATATATATATATATATATACACACACACACACATACATACATATATATGCACATACATACATACACCCATATACCCACGTACACATATACACACACCCCCATGCATACACATACACCCACACGCACATACTGTTCTTAATAATAAATACTTTAATTTAATAATTTAATTTAATTTAATATGAATATCCAATATGATGTTGTAATATGTCCACCTATCTATACAATGTACTTTTATATATTGATATGTTATTATATCTCTACTTTGGAAATAATAAATATATTTTATTATTATTTAATTATTGTTTCAATTCCTAACTTTTATTCAACTTTTTTACAGCCCTCTTAGGGTCAGCAGCAAAAATTTTTAAAACAGGTGAAATAGATATGTGGTCATTTAATCCTTTCCCTCCACATGCATCCAAACGCAATTGCCACATCATTTCCTTATATTCTAACTTTGTTTCCCAGTCCCCCCCTCTTTCAGGGTGTCTAACCTCTTCTAATACCCAGAATTTGAAATTAGCCCCCTTGCAATTCATCAAATGCCTATATAGTGCATTATTCACATTTTGCTTGTTGATATCCCTTATATGTTCGTATATTCTGGCTCTAAAATGTCTCTCAGTTTTACCCACGTAATAATTTGAACACACCTTACAAAAGGCCAAATAAACCACACCCTGAGTATAGCAACTACTATAATTCTTAGCTTTCAAAGTAATTCCTACGCTAGGTATTGTCAAATTCTTTTGTTCTGCAATGAAAGAGCACTGGGCACACCGTCCATATTTAAAAGTTCCCCGTTTTCTATTTACACCTATAGCTGTATTGGTTTTATTAGTCTTATAATATTCCAGCATGTTCTTTATATTCCTATTCCTCCTGTAACTATATTTTATATTCTTCTGAAATATATTAGTTTTGCCATACATTTCATTAAACACCCCCCATGTCTCATCTATACATTTTCTTAGCCACCCCATACCTTTGTGGTAAGTTAATGTAAGGAAGGGTAGACCATCATTTATATTACTATTCATAATACTTCCTTGTCTATTTTCTTGCATTTCATTAACTATAGAAGTACCATTTTCTTCCAATACATCCGATAAACTCCTCTTTTTAATAGTAAGTAATGGTACATATCTGTTTTCATTTCTTCCTTTAAGAACATACTCTGCTACATTATCAATAATTCTTGATGGATAACCTCTCTCCTGAAACATCTCTTCTACATTTTTAATTTCCATAATAAAATCACTGTCGCTTGAAATCATTCTTGCCATTCTAATCATTTGCCCTTTGACAATGTTCTTTTTTAAGAACTGGGGGTGATCACTACTATAATGTAGGTAGGCATTAGAAAAATACTTTTTCCGATAAATATTAGATTTATAACAACCATTATAATAATCTTTTTCTAATTGAACATCTAGAAAATGGATAACATCCTTCCCAATCTCGAAAGTAAATTCTAGAAAATTAGTAGTATGACTTATATACCTTATAAATTCATCAGTTGTATTATCTGCTCCTTCCCATACAATAAAAATGTCATCCAAAAACCTGAAATATTTTATTATATGGTTTTTGTATATGCAAGAGAAGATGAAATTTAACTCCCAATACAACATCACAATATTAGCATATATTGGTGCGCAGGCTGATCGCATGGCAACACCTTCCTTTTGGTGGTAGTACTCCCCCTGAAAGTAAAGATAGTTATATTTCAAAATAAGTTCCATGTTTTCAAGGATCACTCTATATTCATCATTTGTAAGACCATCCGTTCCTGTTATAATCTCATCAAACCATTTTAACCCTTCATCTTGTGGAATGACTGAGAACAGATCTTTAACATCAACTGTTAAGAATATATAGTCATTATTATATGGGCAATTCACAATTTTCTTTAAAAAATCCCATGAATCAATAAGAATATGTTCAAAATTATTAAGAATATGCTTAAGTTTATAGTCCACATATATAGCCAAAGGTTGAGTTTTTGAACCCTGAGAAGACGCAATTGGCCGCATAGGGGGATCTACAATTGATTTATGTACCTTCGGAATTCCACCTGGTATTTATTGATATTTTTGGAAGTACAAATGCATATAGTAGCACATACATTCGTAAGTGAGTATACATATATATATGCATACAAGGTTTGTAGAGTTGGCATTATGGTGTATTATTTATTTATATAAATATTATTATTATTATTATATTATACCTATCAAGATATTAGTGCTCCCTTTTTAGTATGTTAACAGTGTTCTCCCACTGTTTAATGTCTTAAGGTTTTGATAGGACATACTGTTGTGTTGACCTCTTTGCATTCATTTTTTCTTCAATGCAACAAGTATATCAATTGTACTTATGATTTATTGAATTCATTTAATATATTGTAACATATTTCAATATATTTAATATAATTTTATACATTTCATATCTATACTGAATTTGTAGACATATATTTGACAACTGTATTTAAAGTTTTCCGTATAGAAAACAGCTATTTTTACACACAATGAAAACAGTGTGTATTTCACTTTTAGAAGGAAATGAAAGAAATGTGCTAATTAATTAATTAATCTATTGACCAGCCCACTAGATAAAGTATATAAACTGATGTATTTTGTAGTTTTAATTTATCTCTGAAGAAGTCTCCGAAGGGAGACGAAAGCGCTCAGATTTTTCTTGTTTTACTTGTTTGGTGTGAAAATAAATCGACTATATAACTTCGCTGGTGGATTCTATCTTTTTGGACTTGTGTGGGAGGAAGACCTTTATTGTTCGTGGAACAGGTTTTTGCTACTTGGTGTGACAATTTTTTGTGCTCTGTGGTTAACCTATGGCTGGACCCAGGAACACCTCCTGTTTTTATCTTTTCATCCTTCCTCTACAGGCAGTGGCATCAGTTAAGTCTTGAATGTTTCCCAAGGTAGAATGTAAGGCTGCATAAGTTAAAGGTAGGCCATGGTGGGAGAATTCATAGTGCCTTTAACCATCCTGTATTAAGTGTTTTAAACTTCTGCATCCTGTTGATGGTAACCTAAACATGCAGCCGTGTTACACTGCATCTGTATGTTATACTATGAAAATTACTGACTAGTAAGTATAAGAGGGAGAACAAAAGTTTGTGCTAGGATTTGATTGGTTTGATGCACCTCTCTCATTATCTGTTACTCTGTCATTATTTTCTTTCAGTAATTTCTCTTGCATTCCCTAGTGGTGGTTGTGGTGGCACATCATCATCATGTATGGGATGTAGGCCGCCCTTTTTCATGGTTGCATATTTGTTTTTGCTTTAGAGTGATTGTGTGTCTGTGTCTGTCTGTGTGCGCGTGCATGCATGCTCACTTAATTGCAGTTTGCATTTTAATTTTTCATTTAGTGTCATAATAATATTTAAATTTAATAAGCAGAATGTAAATTTATGTTAGCAATCTGACATTTCATTACTAAAGCTGTACATTAGTGTATATGTTTTTGTTTGCATGTTTTCTTTTAGTGAACCTGTTCATGCTAAGAAACGGAAACATGAAAATGTAATTGAAACGTATGAGAAAATGCCAAGACGTATGCAGTCTGAGCCAGAAAAAGAAATAATTCACTTGTTGCCAATCAAAGATGAAAGGGGAATCATTCCACAAATGATTGAGAAACTGGGTAAATACTGTAAATAAACGTTTAGTAGAATTTGAAGTTTGTGCACTACTATTTTTTTTTTTTTTAAACTTTAACTCCAGCTGCTTTGTATACTGATTGATTGAACATTTTTAAAGCTGTAAATATTTGGAGACCAATTTCTAAAAGCTTCTTATCAAGTGTCAGACCGCAAGTTCTAGCTCTTAATTCTGGTGGAGGAAGATCCTTTTGCACTGTGAGCATTCATAGTAAAGGGAGTTGGACATAGGAAGTGGGTCATCATGTGAAGCACTGCTGTAAAAAGCATCTTCTTAGATGTCCAGATTAAACCACCAGCCTTTAGAATGTAGAGGTATTGCTAATCCGTTTACAGCCAATTGAAGTAAGCAGGCCTCTCAGAAGTTTTATTTTTATTTTACATTTGTTGACCGGGCTAGTCTAACTGGATATATGTCCATTTGCAGTAGAAGCCCGGGGAGAAAAGCTCCACATAAACATAATTTTAGCAACTTCAGGTACAGGTAAGTAAAACATTGTAACAAATTTAGGTACAGTACTATTTTAAGGTGAAGAATACAAATGTTATATAGAGAAATAGTACTATTAAAGTAGCAGATAAGAAAGAGATTTAACAACAAACAATTTTAAAGTAGCACACAATGAGAAAGAGAAATGAAAAGCACACTAACAAATATAGCAGCTCCAGGTACAGTATTTAACAGTGAGTCATCCAATTTATCCTACAGTAGCATAGCAACTTTAAGGTAGCATGTAATAAGAAAGATAAAGAATGTCTATATAGATATTTGTATGTGAACACAAGTTAATGCTACAAGCTGCAAATTATGCAAGTACATAATTTGAAGAGGATCCTATGTAAGAGAAAGTAGTCAAGACTGAAATTGTATAGGTGGGTCTACTCTCTGAGGCATAGAGAAGAGTTGGAATTAAATTGCAAATGGTCATATAGGTAGGGTTCAGAGAAAGTGGTGTTAAGATTAGTCTGGGTTACTACATGGGCATAACCAGTGATTATTAAGGTATTCTCTAAGTTGTTTTTTGAACAGTTTCACTGAGGAGAGAGGTGAGAGATGAGGTTGATGTGGTGTTACTTGCTTCATGATAGAATAACGTACCATAGCTGGTGTGATAAAAATAGAAGATGCGATAGTTAGCCATTTTTCATTTGAGGAGTTGAGCGGATCTCTGCTATAGCTGGATAAAGCCCTGACTACAATGCAAATGACCTGAGCTTGAATAGAAGCTTGGACACTGGAAGGCCAAACAGAGGAGGATGGAAGTGAATGGCTGAAGCAGACTCGCTCATGCTGGGAGGACAGAGTGGTGGTTTGGTCTGCTGATTGCTACCATGGAAGTAGAGGCTAACGCAGCACTGAAATGGCCAGTACTGGTTATGTGAGCTTGTCATTTCTATCTGGTGATGGTAGCCCTTTTTAGCATGTTTTATAGGAACTCACCGTCTGTCTCTCTCACAGTAACTCACTCACTCACTCACTCCTCGCTCACACTCACTCTTGCTCTGTCTCATTAACGGCATGGGTGATGCGGGAGTGCTAAGGTCAGACACTAGGGGCACTGTTAGGTTCATAGGTTCATACTAGGCTATCTGTCCTAGGGCATTTATAAGCCTAGCCAGAGTGTGTTTGGCTTTCGCCACCCATTTTAAATTAATTTTGCTATGCCTTTTTTTGAGGTTAGTATACTGTGCCTCTGTCTAACAGTGACACAGAAGTGATAGCCGGGGTAAACCTACGATCTCCCATCCACTCATCAAGATTCCTCTTGAAGAGAGTCAATGTGGGACACTGCCTAACCTGGACTGGGATTTTATTCCAGAGTGAAGGGAGCCTCTGGGTTATGAATCTGTCCCTCCAGCATGTCCTTTTTATTTCAGTGCTGAGGTTCAAGTCTCTCGAGCGCATAGCTCGATGGGATTTGGATTTTCTGAGGTGCAGCATGTCCATTAATTCCGGGTTGGACATGGCTTTATACGTCGGGCACAGATCGCCTCTGAGCAGGCGGTATGCCACTGAGTAGAGCTGGAGTTTCTTTAACCGGGCAGCATATGGCATCTGTTTGAGCCCTTTGATCCTCTTGGTGAGGTACTTTTGGGGTCTTTCCAGTTGCTGCAGGTGTCTGGTAAGGTACATCCCAAAAGGGGCATTGTACTCAATTATGGGCCTGATGAGGGATGAGTAAAGAGGCGATGACCTCCCTGATCTAGATGTGAATCCCTTCATGATTAGGTGGGCTATATAAAATGTTTTTCTAACCACTTTGGCCACGTGGTTGTCAATGAGAGATTGCTATCAACTTGGGTCCCCAGGTCCCTAATGACTTCTTCTGTACTTAATGGATTACCACCTATGTGGTAATTTGTGGGCACTTTGTTTTTGCCAAAGGGGATGACTATACACTTTTTGGCGTTTAGCTTGAGGCCATGGCTCTGGCACCAGTTGTCTGTTTCTATGAGGCCCTTTTGGAGGATGCTTGTGTCGGCTGGAGAGCGCCCAGTTTGCAGTCATCTGCGAACTTGGTCAGCCACAGTCCTTCCGTGTTGGCCTGTACCGCCGAGAAATATATACCGAACAAGAGAGGTCCCAGGACTGAGCCTTGTGGGACGCCACTTGTAACTGGTTTGGAGTCTGACATGGCTCCAGCAATTCTAACCATGTGGGTTCTGTCCTTGAGCCAGTTTGCAACCCATCTAGTGACATAGGGGTTTATATTTAAGCTGGTGAGCTTATCTATAATGCCCGAGTGGGGTATTGTATCGAAGGCTTTTGCGAGGTCCAGGTAGGCTGTGTGGACCACCTTCCCTCGCCAATGGCCTTGGTGACTGTTTCAAAGAAATCGACCAGGTTTAAGAGGCAGGATCTGCCCTTAACAAAGCCAAACTGGGTAGGATCCAGTGTCTGTAGGTCCCCAATATCTTTATTTATGAGGTCCATGATGATCCTTTCCATAGCTTTGCAGACCAAGCTAGTCAGGCTTATGGGGCGATAGTTTCCAGGATCCGTTGAGGCACCACCTTTGTGGAGAGGGACCACTGTTGCTGTACGCCACTCTTTGGGTACATATCCTGTAGTAAGGCTAAGATTGAACAGTAGTTTTATGTTTGGGTTTAGCTCTTCTTGGAGTTCATGTAGGACGAGCTCGGGACACCATCTGGTCCCATTGATGCTGTGTTTTTGCTTTGGAGAGGCGGCTCTTACCTGAGCATCTGAGATGTCAGGGGCAGGACTCTGTTGGGATAGATATTTGCCCTTTTGGGGGGGAGAGGGGGGGGAGAAGTTTGCACTGAACCTGTCAGCTAGGATGTTGGCAATGTCTGTGGGCTCGGTGTATTTTTTGTCATTTTGGACTAATTCTGAGCATATCTGGGAATTCCCACCCAGGTTCCTAACATAACTAAAGAAAGCCTTGTGATTATCCTTAGTGTCCTGTGCAATTTTTCTCTCGAAGCTGGCCTTAGACGATTTTAGAGTGCCCGTAGTTTTTTGCTAATACTGATCAGAGATGCCTTCCCTTTTTGGGATTTTGCTCTATCATGTAGTAGCTTCCTCCTTCTATTGTATAGTTTGTTTATGGCTGGGGTCCACCAGACAGGACGTCTGCCTTTGGAGGATTGGGTCTTGGTTTTATTTGGGATTGCATGATCCATGCATTCCTGAAGGTGTTCATAGAATGCGTTTATAAAGGATTCTGCGGTCTGGGCCGTATTTTCCACAGGCCCGAGGGCTTTGAAGGATTTCGCCTCGGTTTTGAGGCATGTGAAATTTGCTTTAGAGAAGTTTTTCACTGTGGTTTTCTGGGCAGGGGGTGGGGTCGGGATGTGAATATCCAGGTAGATTAGTTTATGGTCTGATCTTACCAGTGAGGGATACACTTCTGGTCTGGAGCATAGTGTCCCCATGTTGGTGATGATCAGGTCAAGTATGTTTTCCCCTCTTGTGGGAGTGGTAACAAGTTGTTCCATATCATTTGAGTTTATAAATTCTAGGAACCTTTGGGCTAGGGTGTTGGAGCTAGAGTAATGCTCCCAGTCTATGTTTGGGTAGTTGAAGTCGCCCAATATAATGGTGTTTGGAGAGACCTTCATATTTTCCAGTATTCTCAGGAAGGCCAAGTGGGGTTCCTGTGTTTGGGAGGGTGGTCTGTAGCAGGCTATAAACTGGAAGGCAGTTTTACCCACAGTTAGTTGCACGTGGATAGTCTCTGATGCTTCGTGCTGTGCCACCAACCTGGAGGTGTGGGTATCTTTGACGAATATTGATACTCCCCCTCCTTTTGTGGTTCGGTCCAAGTTTTGGGGCCGAAAAGCATGGTATGAGGTATAACCTGGTAGTGCTGGGGTGCTCTCGGGAGCCTTGAACCAGGTTTCTGTTACTGCACAGATATCGATTTTCTCCATGCTAAGGAGAGTTTCGAGTGCGCGCATCTTGAGGTTTAGACTTCTGGCACTGAGTGGCATTACTCTTAGTTTCTTATCCCTTGTGATACCTATGGAGGTGGGTTTGTCTTTTGAGCCTTGCCAAAAAAAGGCACTATGGGGGTAGCAAGAGCCTTTGCCAATATCCGAAAGCCCAGGGGTGACAGGTGCAAGCCGTCCCTAGCGAAGCATCGTGGCTTGTCGAGCATGTCATTCCAGGCTGACAGGCATTGGATCCCCTTTGAATGACACCAACACTTAAGCCAATTGTTGAAATTGAGCATCTTGTCTTCATATTGTGGCATCATTCTTGGTGAGGGTAAGATGCTACTCAAGGTCAGGGTCATACCGGCCTGGGCTACATGCTCAGAGAGCTCCTCTATGTCTCTTTTCATGTATTCCAGGGAGGTACGTCTCAGGTCATTCACACCAGCATGGACAATGACTGCGTCATATTTGTACTTGCCTTGGAGTGACCTGAGTGCTTGTGTTATGTGGCGGATCCTAACGCCCGACAGGCAGCTCACCGTGACCTTCTCCTTGTTCAGCCTGGTGAGCGGGATGTCAGTGTGCCTGACGATAGAGTCACCTATTACAAGCGTATCAGGTGTGTTGTTTAGCCTTAAGGGCTGTGACTGTTCGGCACATTGGCTTTGTGAGCTATGTGTTGCACGTGTTTTGTTTTGGGGTAGCGGTTGCTTGGGTGTCTGCTTTGGAGGTCTCTGCTGCTTAGGCAGATTTTTATTTAGAGCCTCCGAGTATGTTTTTGTGTGTTTATGTGTTTGGTTTGTTGTCGTGGTAGGTCTATGTGGGACTGGAATTGTAGTGAGTGTGGTTTCCTTCTCCTCCTGACTGGTTACGCCAGTACTGAGTTGAGAGAGCTTAGCCTCCAGTTTGGCTATATGGTTGCATCTCTCACATGTGTTGGAATTTGTTGGGAGGAGGAGAGGGTTGTCTGTGTACATGAGGCAGTTGTAACATTGCCTCAAGATTCCTAGATTCACCAGCTGGACCGGAGAGGAGATTGACAACTGACCTTTGGACATGCTAGAATAGTATTGGGAATTCCTTTATAATTGAAAAAAAGGGCCAATGGGGAACAAGGTACTCAAGGGGAGTTTGTGAGGGTAGCGCTTTTAATTTTTTAGAGCTGACTTATATAATTGCGTTAGTGAGCAAGTGCCAGGTAACTTAAATGCAATGTGTTACAGGTAACTTAAATGCAAAAACGACAAACAGTAACTTTCTTTCAAGTGAAACAAGGAAATAAGTACAGTAAGCAATGCAGATATCACTAGGGATCCACAGAAGTGCTAAAAGGCCGCGTTTTAGGTGGAATTAGCGTTTCAGGGAAATAAACAAACCACAAGCATACAAATAAAGCTAGATTCAGCAGGCCTGGATCTAGTCTATGCTACAGCAAAACAAGGTGTACCAATTTCAGTAAGAAACAGTTAGAATATGCAGGCACTATAAGCCTTTAACCAGAAATTCCCTGCTCAGAAGGGCAGAGTCCAGCCTCTCCTACCACAAGAGTGCAGACCGCAATCCTTCTTAACGTAAAATAACTGGCCTCAAGCCCAAGTGCTTAAACCAGAATTAATACACTTTTAGAATAACAGACACTGAGCTCTCAATCAGCAGTTCCCAACTTAGAAGGATGTAAGCTACCTGTCCTGCCACCACAGTGCAGGCCACAAACCTTCCTAATGTAAAACAACTGGTCTGAAGCCCAAGTGCTTAATCCAAAAGACTTAGAAATGATAGCTACACTTTAATCAAATTACTACCAGCAGTAATAAATACAACTGAATACTTTAAAGAATGCCTGGATTAGTGCTCAAGTTATACAAACAAAGCTAGATTCAGCAGGCCTGGATCTAGTCTATGCTACAGCAAACGAGGTGTACCAATTTCATTTAGAAGCAGTTCAAATATGCAGGCACTATAAGCTTTAACCAGAAATTCCCAGCTCAGAAGGACAGAGTCCAGCCTCTCCTCCCACAAGAGTGCAGAACACGAACCCTCTTAATGTAAAATAACTGGCCTCAAGCCCAAGTGCTTAAACCAGAATTAATACACTTTTAGAATAACAGACACTGAGCCCTTAATCAGCAGTTCCCAACTTAGAAGGATGTAAGCTACCTGTTCTGCCACTACAGTGCAGACCACAAACCTTCCTAATGTAAAACTGGTCTGAAGCCCAGGTGCTTAAACTAAAAGGCTTACAATGAGTTACACCAAGCAGTAATAAATACAATTGAGTACTTTTAAGATGACGCAAAAGCAAAATAAAGTAGGAATAAAACACAAATACAGTAAAAGCAGATACATTTTTTTTTTTTTTTTTTTGGAAAGAGAGAAAGGAGTAGCAGAAACTAAGCTGATTGGCCTTCTCAAATGCTCTCCCTGTACTGGGTAGAATGAGGTAATGACACTAGACTGGGAGGAGGGTCCCATATCAAATTTACACTAGGGGCGGGCAACTGCTAAGCCACCAACTATAAAAACACTATACCAACAGGGAGGGAGGGTGGGAAAAACTGCAGAAATGTTACTCACAGCTGAAAAGCAGCAGTGAGCCTTTAAATGAAAGTTTTAAACGGCTAAAGGAGCCACTAGAAAAAAAGAGTTTAACTGCAACAAGTTATCATAAACAAACAACCCAACAGATGCTTAATAAGAGTGGACAATTTCCAGTTAATACCTCACACACAGTGAAACTAGCTAGAAAAAATACACAGTACACAAAGTGCTATAAACAACAAAGAAATAAAGAACAAAATAAACAAAAAACAGGATACTTAATGTTATATATTGTAGCTCCGAGTTTGCTCAGTGTCCTTCCTTCGATTAGCTCACTGTAAAAAGTTAGGATCTCTGTAAAAATGCCTTCATTGCTGGGATGCCAGCAAGGGCACAAATATCTCTGCCTGAATGATGACCTTATTATTAACTGTCAGATGGTAGGTATGGTAGGAATATTGTCAGACATGGAGGAATGAATGAGCTTAAGATTAATCGGGGAAATTTTGTAGGCTGGTAGGCTTGGGAGTCAAATACCACATAGAAAAAAAATATTAGATTTGCTTGACAGCAGAAGGCAACAGACTGTTTATTTTTGTCTACCCTTAAATTGATTTTAATTGTGTATTCCCTCCACACCTTTTTTTTCAAATCCAGCACATTTTTAAATGTTTCTTTAGATTTATTCCCTACCACCCATTTTTGAACATGGGGTGGGTGCAGTGGTTAGCATTGTTGCCTCATAGCAAGAGGTTCTCTGTTTCGATTCTTGGCCTGGATGCTTTCTGTGTGGAGTCTGTATGTCCTCCCTGCAGTTGCGTGGGTTTCCTCCGCGTACTCCGATGTCCTCCCATATGCCAAAAACGTGCAGTAGGTGGATTGGGCAATCTAAATTGGCTGTAGGTGCAAGTGTGTGTGCGAGTGAGTGGTACGGATGAGCTACCGTGGCAGGGCTAGCTACCCGGTGAAGTAAACATTGGCTCAAGATGATTGTCACTGTTGTGACACCCTGACCCCATGTGCAAAATGGGGGAAAAGGGGTCGAGGATGGATGGATGGAGGGAGGGACCCTTTTTGAGCATAATTCTTCATGGAGACAGTTAATATCAATGCAATGTATGTACTTATATCCAGTGAGAAGCTGGTACCAGTTTTGTTAACTTTCACCCCTCCTCCCAAATCTGTCTTACCTACTACTTTGAGTTATCCTTTTAAAGACCATGACACATTTGTGAACTCATATCATCTCTCTCTCTCTCTTTTTCCATTTCTCCTTCTTTCTGAAGAAAATAGTCTAAATTCTTTTATTTTAGTTCGCAATCATACCTTTGCCCTCCAGTCCATGCACTGGTCTACTTTTGAAAATAGTTTATATTTGTCGAAACTCTTTCTAGCAGTCCTGACTACTTTCTTTAAACAACCTACAGTGCTGAAGATAGTACTGAAAACAACACCTCACTAACACCTTTTAGAATATGATTAATTTTTTGTATCTTGAGACAAATACAATAAGCTGATTAATAATATGCTGCATCATTTAATATTTAGTTTTGTAAGAGGAGAGGTAGCTGTTGAAATGGATGGATTTGCTTACACTTGCATAGTGATTGTATTTAGGGAAGTTGAGGGCAAGGTCTAGGTGGGTGCACAGAAACTTAAAGGTGTCACTCTGATCAAAGGTCTGTTGCATGTTTTTATATAGACAGTGCAAGATTATCGTATCTAAATTGGCTGTTGACAAGCAGCATTTCTTTTTTTGTAGTTGAGAGATACCGTTTGTTACACATACCAGGTCTTGTATGTTGGAGAAAGAATTATTTTGATCAATGGGAATGATGTTGCAGTAGGAGATGAAGTGAGGTACATCATTTCCATATCATAACCTTAATTCTCAGCTCAGGAAGATGATTCCCTTGGCTGGAGCCCTCAGAAGCTCCTTACTTAACGAGGGGAAAAAAATTGAGCTAGTTTGCCTAATTGCAAATTTGTGATTTGTCAGTCGGGCTATCCATGAATTAATTGGAAGATGCCTGCTGTATGTAGTATAACAAAAGTTTTTGCTAGGTCCATAAATGTAATTCTAGTTGGGTAGCCTTTATCAAAGAGAAAATTCAGAATAGATATGGATTCTTGATGCATTGTCCTTAGCAGAAGCAAACCCGTTCATGGGAGAAGAGTTTGTACTTGTGAGGTATAGGTGACATGGATAGCAGAAAACTTTTTTATGAGTCGCAATGAATCGAGGAAACGATAGAACAGAGTTGGCAATTTTCTGTTTGAGGACATTGTACTGTTGACATGAATGGGAATTGAACCGTACTATTGGAAGGACAAAGCTGCAAGACTTCCTGAACAATTTAGTATAACAGTGAGTGCCACACATAAGCTAAGATTAGTACTTTTGAGGTCAGAAGTGTCTGCACCGTGTAGGAATTGCTTCAGCACATTGAAGGAGTAGGGCTTGCTTTTAAACTGGATGATCTTTTTGAAGTGGAGATTGTTGAGGGGGTTGTGGTGATAGGTCTAAAAATGGTAAACGGGTTAGATAAAGTTAAGAAAAATGGGAAAGGTGTATGGTAACTTCAGTTCACAGTCAGACTTGAGGATATCAGTAATTTGATTAGGTTGAAGATGCAGTGTTGTGAACAGTAATCCATTTTGAAGGATTAAGTCTGTTTAATTCTCTGTAATTTTCCTTTTCCTTCAGTACTTCCATGACTATCATGCTTGACTCTGTTTTATAGGCTCAGCATTCATTTCCTCTCTTCCCCATTTCCTCAGCTTTTGTAGGCTGCTAGAGGGAAGAGTAAAGGCTGAAAGATTATGGCTGACATTCTACAAAGATAAATGAGATTACTAAGTATTTATCTCCCCCCCCCCTTTCACTGTTGGCTGACATGCCCCATGTAATGTCTGTTCTGCTGAGTTCATTGTGGATGTATTTCTCCACACACCAGAATCTGTAGTGCACTTACACACATTGGAAGGCCAGAGTCACAATGTATCCTTGTATGTAACTCTCTGTAGTAAGAATTCACCACATTCTTTCTGTGGAATGGGTGATGCAGCATTTAGTTGCTGACTTCGCCCCTTCCCACCCTGCTCATTAAAAATTAGTAGTCAAACCTGGGTAATCGGAGGCAGTCAGGACAAAAACATTTATGCCACAAATGCAGCTCAATTTATGTATGATTTTGAAAGTCTTGCATGACCTAATGAGAGCTAAGGGTTGTTTTTTGTTTGGCTTTTCCTTTGTGACTTTCACAGGATTGTTTTTTGTTTGGATTTTCCTTTGTGACTTTCCCAGGTGTATCTGTTGTGCATGATTACGAGAAGCCGTGGTGGTGCAACGGTAGCATTGTCGCCTCACAGCAAGAGGTTCTGCCATTCGATTCTTGGCTAGAGCAGCTTCTGTGTGGAGTCTGCATGTCCTCCCCGCAGTCGAGTGACGTTCAAAAGACATGCGTAAATGGGCATGCCTTCATTGAAGGTTGGGCATCGAGCTCTCACCTTGGCACAGTATAAATCAACTGCCAATCATTAGTGGACTGTAGTTCCGCTGTGGCAACCCCTAACTGGGAAAAGCTGAAAGAAGAATATCTTTTGTGCATGATTACAATATATCTGACATTTGAGTATATGCATACTTGTCAGTGTTGTTGATATCTGTATGTCGGAGAGAATATTACTTTTTCTTGAAGTTGAGAGAGAACTTGGTGATTTAGAGAAAGGAATGATCTGAAGTAGGATTGTTCATTTGTCAGCAACCTGTGGGTTACGGATCCGATATCGGATCCGAGCCGGCAACTAGTTTCAAGCTAATGGATCCGAGCTCCTAGCTCCTCCCTTCACCCATAATCCCTTGCTAACCCTCCATGACCTCAGATCTAGTTTGCCGCGCTTGTGATGGCTGGATCCTTTTCTTGAGCTCCGCAGATAAGTGATAAAAAAGTTAACTTTTTTCGTCAGAAATTTCTGTTTTAGTTTAAATTAACATTTGTAAAGTGTGTCTGAGTTAGGTTCCCTATTTTTTGTTTAATTAATACCCTCCCTTCGCTGGTCGCTAGTGTGTGAGTGTTTGTTGAGTGTCTTTTGAGGCCTGTGTGTGTGTGTAGTTGTTTTTTTTTTTCTTTTCCTTTTTAGTTAAAAAAAAAAAAAAAAAAAAAAAAAGGAATGGCTGAGGCCCCAAAAGCCATATTTTCTAAATGTACTGAGTGTGGCCATCAGCTCTCCCCGGCTGATGGCCACACTCGGTGCGTTTGGTGCCTTGGGGTTGAACACCTCATCTCGGGCTGTACTATCTGTGCAGCGTTCAACCCCAGGGCACTGAAAGAACAGAGGTCGAAGCTGGTCCTGGCAGGACTTCTACCCCCGGATTCAGCTTCGGCCTCCGCTACCTCTGCTACCCCTGTGGCTCCATCACAGCCTGTGGTGGTTGCCACTCCTGCCCCCCTGCCTCCGACTGGGACTCAAACTCCTGCTAAAGTGTCGGAGGACAGGGAGGCCAGGAAGGAGAAACGGAGGGAGAAGCACCACAAGCGGCGGGCCGAGACCTCCGTTTCGGCTCCGCCAGCTAAGCGGGCTTCTCCCTCAATTGCTTCTAGGTCTCCTCCTCCTCGGCTCTGATCCCCTTCTTTCTCCCCGGGGCCCGAGGAGGAGGAGACCCGATCTCCGTCGAGGTCATCGAGGCGGCATTCCAGGCCTGCCTCGGTGGCCTCTTCGAGATCCACTTTCAGCAGATGCAGACTTGGACCAGATGATGCGAAGGTTCATCCAGGCCCAGCTGCAGATGGGAGTGCTCTTGCCTCCCCCCCTCAGGGGGGGGAGCTCGACACCTTTTTTCCACCCAATTGCTCCTTCTCCGACCCGCTACCCGGGTTGGGCCTTCGAGCCGAGCAGCCTTGACGCCGGGGGTGGGTCGGCGCCGACAGTACTTGGTACTTCGGATCCGACCCTACCCTCGAGTCTGTCGGATCCGACCTCTCAGAGCCGTGGTCCGAGCTTCGGATCCGGGGGATTCAGTGTGCCTTCGGCTCCATCCAGGTCGGAGCACACTGGTCCCTCGGATCTGACGGTCTCGGCGCCGGCTCCAATCCCTTCATCGGATCCGAGTGGGAGCAGACTTTCGGATCCATTGGAGAGTGGCTCTCCCTCGGCATTCGATGTTGTGGAGAGGGCTCTGTTGAGAGCATCCGGACCCCCGGTCCTTGCATCGACTCCTCCCTGCACTCCCTCTCTGCTGGGCCAGGCTTCCATCACCTGGCCAAAGGGACAGCCTGCTTCGATGTCACAGACAGTTCCATTGGAACAAGATGTTGCTGGCGAGGCCTCCGCAGACAGTCCCCCTCGAGGAAGCTCCCCGCAAGCATAAGTGCAAAAGGAGGCACGTGGACTCCCCTGAGTCCTTAACCGAGGACACAGACTTGGAGGAAGGGGAAGGCTCCCCAAGATCACCCCCTGAGGATGTCTCCTTTGGAGACATCATGGAGATGCTGAGAATCAAAGGTGGGTGGTCTGCCCCCAAGTCTTCCTCTGACGAGTCCATGTTTCTGGAGGCATTCGAGGCAGGCCTGTCTACCTCCTGGGTGTCCCCTCCAGCCGATCCCCTGGTGGACCTTATTACCACCAGGGCATGGAAGGATCCGGACACTGTGGAGCCAATACCGAAGCGACCGGATAGGATTCTTAGCCCCCCTCAGACCGGTCACATTGGAGTAAGGGCCCCCCTGTAGATGCCATGTTGGCGGCAGCCACAAAGAGGGAATTGGCTCAGGAGAGTCCCTCAGTCCATCCACCGAGCAAAGAGTCCCGTTTGATGGATCGCTTAGGGAAGTGAGTCTTTAGTTCAGCGACCTTCTCAGTAAGGTCTCTGAACTATATGGCACATGTCATCAGGATGCAGCGGGAACTTATCAAAGAATACGCTGCATCCCCCCCTGAGTCCATGTCAGAGGAGGATAAACATTTGTACTCCACCCGAATGGCCACTCTGAGATCTATTTCAAACACCTCTATGCGGCTGTTGTCCCACACCACAGAGGGAGCAGCTAGGGCCAGCGGAGCAGGCCTAGTCATGAGACGTCAGGCCTGGCCCCGTCATTGTGACTTTATGGAGCCCTTTAAAGCGTCCTTCGCGAACGCCCCCTTTGATGGTTCTGCCCTTTTTGGCAAAACAGTTCGCGAGACGCTTGTCCAGAGTGAGAAGGACGGGAAGACGTTGTCTGCCATCGGAGTCCGCTTCTCTGCTCCCCAGCGGTCCTTTTCAAGGAACCAAAAGGGTCAGAAGAAGATGTGGTTCTGGAAATCACAACATTCCCAACCAGCTCCGGACAACCAGTCCTACCGTGGCAGAGGTGGACAGGGAGGACGTCGCCCCAGGGGCAGAGGGGCTCCGAGAAATTTCGGGTCCAGAGAACCTTTCTCTGAGCGGCCCGCGCAGCAGCCCTGAGGGGTTGCCCAGCTGCTCCACTCTGGAGGCAGTCGGGGGGCGTTTTTTGAAACATCTAGCGGCATGGGAGTCCATCACAACAGACCGCTGGGTGCTTCGCATCATATCCAGAGGGTACAAAATACCAATTCTCCATGTCCCCCAATCCAAGAACCTCCCGATGTACCACCCGATCACAGGGAGGCCGCAGCCGCAGAAATACAGCAGCTGCTAAGAAAAAGAGCCATCCAGCCCGTCCCCCAAGACCAGCTCGGATTAGGGTTCTACTCCAGGTTCTTTTTGGTGCCAAAAAAGACGGGGGACCTGAGACCCATCCTAGACCTTTCCCTCTTGAACCTGTCCGTAACCAAGGAAAAATTCCGAATGGTCACTCTTCAATCTATCCTCCCCCTTTTGAGGGAGAATGATTGGATGTGCTCTATAGACCTCAAGGATGCGTATTACCACATCTTAATGGACAAACGATCCAGGAGGTTCCTTCGCTTCTGGCTGGGAGCCAGTCACTACCAGTTCAGGGTCCTTCCCTTTGGTCTCACCACAGCCCCCAGGGTGTTCACCAAAGTGTTAGCAGTGATTGCGGCCCACCTGAGACTCCAGGGAATTCAGGTCTTCCCGTACCTGGACGACTGGCTCCTGACCGCACCAACAAGGCATCTACTTTGCTCGGCCAGAGACTTCTTTCTCCATCTAGCCCCACAACTAGGCGTTACTATCAATGTCGGCAAATCTCTACTGGCTCCAACACAGATCATAGAATTCATAGGTGCCAGAATAAACACCAGAGATTTGCGAGCCTTCCTAACTGCCGAGAGAATCAGAAATCTACAACTTCATGTGCGGGCTATCCTTCATTCAGAGGCTTCACCAGCGGAATTGATCCTGAGGGCACTAGGCTCCATGGCAGCAGTGATTACATTCCTTCCATATGCCCGTTTGAACATGCGAGTCCTGCAATGGACTCTGTTAGTGCAATGGTCCTTCCTATCCCTTCCTCTCCACCATCCCATTGCTATCAGCAAGGCTTGCAGAAGGGCGCTACTATGGTGGCTCCAAGCATCGAACTTCCATACGGGCCGTCCCTTCTGCACCTCTCCCCCTATCGCCACTGTGACCACGGACGCTTCCCGCCTCGGGTGGGGGGGGGGGCATTACTCAGGCAGGACAGTTCAAGGCACGTGGAACGATACAGAGACCTCCCTGCATATCAACGTTCTGGAGATGAGAGCGGTGCTGTTGGCGTTGCAAGCACTTCAGAGCTTCCTCCCCGCAGGAACGATTGCAATTTACTCGGACAACATGTCAGTGGTCTGGTATATCAACAAACAGGGGGGAACCAGATCTTATCCTCTTTGCCGCGAAGCCATAAGAGTGTGGGAATGGGCGATCTCCACCAACCGCTTTCTGATTGCAGCGCACATTCCGGGGAGGACCAACATCCTAGCGGACAAGCTCAGCCGCACCCTTCTTACCCCTTACAAGTGGTCTCTCAATCCTCTAGTAGCGAAGCAGATATTCGCAACATGGGGGCAACCCTGCTGCGATCTTTTTGCATCTCCCTCAAACGCCAAATGCGACAATTTCTTCGCTCTAATCCCCCCACCAGGGGAATCTCCAAGAGACGCTCTGGTGCATGCTTGGCCACCCGGTCTACTCTATGCCAATCCTCCTCTTCCAATGATGATACAACTCTTACAGAAAGCCTCGCGGTTGGGGAGCAAGATGATTCTCATTGCCCCATTCTGGCCTCGACAAATTTGGTTCCCTTACCTGTGGTCTCACCTTGTGAATCTCCCTTGGATTCTAGATCCCATTCCGGATCTCATCTCCCATCCATTGGACTTGCCAACTCCAAAACTGGACAATCTGAAACTGACAGCTTGGTTGCTCCAGTTCCACTCCTAGTTAGGGCTCCCAGTATCTCTTCACCAGTCAAAGCCATCCTCGTGGCAGCACATAAGCCCTCCACCAGGAAAGTGTATCACAGCAAATGGAAACGTTTTTCCATCTGGGCGGAGCGCCGCGATCTAGATCCCTTTACGGCTCCTCTTCCTTCCATTTTAGATTTCCTAACTGAACTCTTTCAAGAAGGCGCTAGTTGTTCAACTGTCAAAGTGCAATTGGCAGCCATTTCTCATTGTCATGTGGGACATGATACAGGACCCTTGATGTCAGCCAAATTGTGTAAAACCTTTCTCAAGGGTACCTTTTTACTTAGACCTCCTGTAAAAGAAGCCGTACCCCGTGGGATCTTACTTTAGTTCTTCAAGCCTTGACTGCTCCACCCTTTGAACCCGCTGCTTCAGTGGATCTCAAATTCTTGTCATGGAAAACAGCATTCCTTGTAGCCATTACTTCAGCGAAAAGAGTGTCGGAACTTCAGGCTCTTTCTGTGAAGCCTCCATACCTGATTTTTCACCCTGATAGAGTGTACCTCAGGATCAATCCCTCCTTTCTTCCCAAGATAGCATCAGAAACCAACATAAACCAATCCATAAATTTACCGGTTTTCTTCCCTAAATATCAAAATAAGGGTGAATACAAGCTGCACTCATTGGATGTTCATAGGCAGCTTCGTTTTTATACTCATAGGACGGCTGGCCATAGACAATCCGACCAGCTGTTCGTTTCCTTTGCCAAATTTAACTTTGGGAAAGCTATCTCTAAAGTATCTTTATCTCGCTGGATTTACCAATGTATCCTACTAGCTCATCAAGCCTCGGGTAGACCCGCACCAGAAGGAGTTCGTGCTCATTCCACTCGCTCCATTTCTACTTCTGCGGCTTTCAAGTCTAGAGTTCCTTTGGATGATATTTGTTCTGCAGCCACTTGGGCTTCATCTCATACCTTTATCAACCACTACAAGCTAGACCTGCTTTCTAGAGGGAGAGCATCCTTTGGCTCTGCGGTGCTTCGTAATATCCTTCCATGATGGCCACCCAGGGTGCAGGTAGCTGGGGACTCTGTCCCACAGGTTGCTGACAAATGAACAATCCTACTTCAGATTTAGAAGTTATGTACTCACCATAACGTTCCATCTGAGTAGGTAGTTCATTTGTCTGCAACCATCCCCCCCTCCTTCCCCCTGACCTTCTTTGGATCTGTTAGTTTTTTAGATATCCTTTGTTGGATATATATGGAGAGGCAAACTCGATCTGAGGTCATGGAGGGTAAGCAGGGGATTATGGGTGAAGGCAGGAGCTAGGAGCTCGGATCCATTAGCTTGAAACAAGTTGCCGGCTCGGATCCGATATCGGATCCGTAACCCACAGGTTGCAGACAAATGAACTACCTACTCAGATGGAACGTTATGGTGAGTACATAACTTCTAATTTACTAATTTATTTTATTAATGAGACTATATGCGTAAACAGGCAGATGCTTAATGTTATTACTATATAAACTGTTTTCTGGCCAGGATTTAGTGAAAGACTGAAACAAAACACAGGCTCCGATCTAACTTGAACCACTCACTGCAGTTTATTGTAAAGCACTTTTCGTCAACACTAATGGAAAACTTCTTCAGACAACAAGGTACAACAAAGCACTCCTTTTAAAACTAAAAGGGCGACAGCATTAACAATCAACTCATTACCCTAATTACTCAAAGAATCAATCAATTAGAAAGCTTAAAAATCCTGTTACAGACTTGACACTCAACAAAAATTCTGAATAGAAAATGTTAAACCAAAATTATACTTTTCTTACTAAAGCAGCAATCTTATTAAAAATACCCATATATACTACTGTATATAACAATAATGAATAAGTAAATAAGTAAACACTTTAAAATGGACATTGTGTTCCTGTGGAAAACAAGGCAAAAATTACCTAACAACTGTAACTGCCTAAAAGACTGTGTGTCAAAGAAAAGTTGAAGAGAAAGTGTCCACCTAAAACATCTTGACGAAAAAAATGTATGTGTGTGTGTATGTGTATGTTAAATGTACAAGAAACTGTTAGTAAGTAAAATACATTATGATACACATTTCAACTAACGTACATGACTAATAAGATAAACAGTATTGTTAAGAACAATTAAAACAGTGTTGTTAAAAACGATTTTCTTATAAAAAAACAAGTCACCTGAGTAAACTTCTTGACTTAAGGATGCATGCTAAAGAGGTGACTTCATCTAAGCCAGATAGAGTATATGAATTTAACCTAAGTTGCCAAACCAATTCATGTTTCTCCAATATCAATTGATAAGGTCTACCCTTTCCATCTAAAGCTACCTGGTCTATAACTTTGAACAAAAATGAATGAGAGGGGTGCTCACTACAGTGTCTAGCCAGAGGGTTAGTGGTGCTTTTTTTCTTAATGTGGTAAACATGTTCGTAAATTCCATCCTTTAGCTTCCTGTCTGTTTTTCCTACGTAAAATGCTGAACACATCTGACAGGAAGCTAAGTACACCACAGATTTGGAATTACAGTTGTACCTACCTCTGGCTTTATATTCATGCTGGTTTACTGTGAAACTAAACCCTGTAGCAATGTACCTACAATAGTTACATGCTTCACATTTATAAGTTCCTTCAGTTCTAAGAGGCTTTGGACTATTGTTTTCTATAATGTTTTTCAGGTTTCTGCCCTTCTTTAAAATAATGACCGGGTAGTCACCTAATTTCTCTATTGTGTCCCTCTCAAAGGTCAATTAAAAAACAATTCCTTTTGAAAATGTTCTTAATTAAGTTTGCCTCCAAACAAAAGGGTGTAATGAAACTCCTCTTAAAACTCACTATTTCCTTAACCGTGGAACATTTCTCTGGTGGAATAACGCTAGTCTTAGTTAGGGCCAAACCATCCGACCTTTCTCCCACGTTCAAATCTGTTACCTCAGTAATAAGTTCCCTCTTAGTGAGAATTGGACTGAAAGAACCTGCCAGCCAAGTGGTCTTCACTTACTAGCTCATCAGTCATCTTCCCTGGGTAACCTCGACTCATGAACATATGTTTCAACAAGGTACATTAATCTTCAAAGGAAGTATCTTCAGTTGTCATCCTGGCAGCTCTTACCAGCTGTCCTTTGAGGACAGACCTTTTCTGATGGAACGGGTGACAACTGGAATAGTGCAACAAATGTGTTCGAGTACGTAGGCTTTCTGTATATTTTAGCCAAGTACCCTTCACCTACAGGATCCCTCTTTAATTCTACATCTAAATAGTTAATGATGATCTCTCCATAGGTGAAGGTGAATTTCAAAAAAGGTGTACTATTGTTCAAAGTTTCCACAAATAGTCGTGCGTCATCCGCACTCCCCTCAAACATGATAAAAATATCATTCAGAAACCTGTTGTAAAGTTTTACCTTCTCGTAAATGTTTTTCTTGAAAATAAACTCACTTTCACATTGAGCTAGGAACAGGTTGGCGTAGCTCGCCCCACATGGCGAACCCATAGCTACACCTACCACTTGTTTGTATATGTTGTCATTAAAACTAACAAAGTTGTTGTTTAAGATGGTATCTAGTAACTCCTGGATTAACCTTATCTTATTACTCTCAGCCTCATAAAATAATTTCTTGGTAATGTATTCAATTCCTACCTCATGAGGGATAGAAAAGTAAAGATCAACAACCTTTATTGTTAAGAAAAAAATGTTGTTATGATAAACAAAATTCTCTAAACTTTTCAAAAAGGCCCAGGAGTATTTGCAAATTTGTTCTTCTCTGGCTACGTACTTTTTTAACAAGTGGTCTACATATTTAGAACCTACATAAGTAATGGACGACCTTGCATTCACTAAAGCTCTCATCGGGGGATCATTGACATTTTTATGGAGCTTAGGTAATCCAAACAGGTTTGGTATTCTTGGTTTCAAAATCACTAAATAATTGTACACCTCAACACTGATCAAACCTTCAATCAGTAAGTCTCTAAAAAAGGAAAAAACTCTGTTGTATGCAGTGTTCATTTCATTGAAACTAGATTTTACATAAATCTCACTGTCCAACACTCCCAACATTCTAGTCTCATAGTCATCATTGTTTATAATCACCAGTCCACCTCCTTTGTCTGGTTTCAAAATTCGGACTGGTAAAGATTTAATGGAGCTGAGGGCTGCAGCCTCGTTTTTGGTAATGTTCACTGTGTCATGTTTCTTAACACCCTTGTGTAAGTTTCTTAAATCAAACTCACACATATGTTCAAACAATGATAAGGAAGGACAAATAGGTGGGTTGTAAGTACTAGCCACCCTTAAAGGACCAACATCGACAACTTTGTCACCAAATATTAGAGCCAAGTTCATCTTCCGAATGTAAAGTTTTAAGTCTATCAGAACCCCTGCCAAATTAAAATGGTCAGCGGGTACAAAAGTCAACCCCTTACTGAAAAGCTCAGACAGTTCAAGGTCGAAGGTAAAACTAGAAAAATTGTACACTTTAAAGTCACCACTTTGGTTCAACAACACAACTGGATCACTGGTTACCTGTTGAATTTGTAGTTCTCTTTTCTGCCCCTCATGTTGTACCTCCGTTGGTGGTTCTGGCCTCGGTTGGAAAAAGAATTATTCAGTTCATTACCATTAAATTGGTCATTACTGGCTCTATTGTTGACCGGGTGACTTTCTGTGATATTGTCACTCCAATTACCTTCAAAGAAATCAAGATTGTTAACCCCTGGACCTACCCCTATGGGCAGTTTAACTGGACCTACCCCTATGGGCAGTTTGACAACAGAATCGGTGTCCATGCTGTTATGGTTAACATTCTGAGTAATTGGGTGCAAAAAATATTTTTTCCCTGAGAAGGTGGTGGTTTCAGGTAAGCCACCCCATTCTTATAGTCACTTATGTCTCTCCTTAACTTTTTTTAATTTCACTTAAGCATTTTTACTCAACTGTTGTTCAATTGAGGAAAACACCCTCTTATAGTCGTAGTGGTACCTTACAAAATCAGGGTGTGTTTTTATGGCCTGGTTCAACTCTGTAATATCTTTAGATAAGCAGTCTATGGTAATAGAATAATGCTTGCACATAGTATCCATTAGCTCAGTACCGTGTTTGCTAAACAGGTCTATCAACTCGTTGTAAAAGTCAGTCCCCGCTTCCAAACCTGAAGGGTACTGCCAAGACTGTAAACCTTTCGGAACTACACCTTGTTTTTTACATTCGGCAAAATACTTTATTTCCAGTTGTACTTTCTTTGGCTTAAATATTTTTTCGATCAATTTCTTGTAATTTAACTGCCAATGACTCACCTCCTTCAGCCAGGTGTCCACCAAGCACATCGGTACTGTTACCTCCAAAAACTGGCTGTGCTTTTAACCACTCAGAAACATTAGGAAGCCCAATAAGCCCCAAGGAGGACTCTGCTGTAGTTTTAAAACATCCAAGTTCGTCAGTGCTGTTAATCCCAGCAGGAATGTTGCTAGATGATGTATTAGATCAGTTTAATCCCACTCCACAACTTACGTAGTTTTGAGAACTCAAACCATTTGAAAGCCCTCTTGTAGTGTTCAAAGCTGCAGGGACTTTCGGTCTTACTATAGCGCCTGGTTGAGATAGTGTCCATGCGCAAAGATAGAGTGTCAAGCCTTTCATTCATAAGGTGCAGTAGTTGGGTCAGGTTACCAATGCCATTTGTACCAGCAACCGAATTTGTTGATGACTGGACCGGAAACTCTATGGAAGTGTCCAAGCTGTTATCGGTAGCCATGATGCCAAAAACTTGTAAACCCAGAAAAACGACAAAAAAACTTGAGAAAATGAAACAAAACACAGGCTCCGATGTAACTTGAACCACTCACTGTAGTTTATTGTAACCTAAAACATTTCCACCTAAAGTGTATATGTGTGTGTATGTGTATGTTAAATGTACAAGAAACTGTTAGTAAGTATAATACATTACGATATTCTTGTATATACATTTTTTTTGTCAATATGTTTTAGGTGGACACTTTCTGTTCACCTTTTCTGTAACACACTTAGTCTTTTAGGCAGTTACAGTTGTGTGGTAATTTTTGCCTTGTTTTGCACAGGAACACAATGTCCATTTTAAAGTGTTTACTTATTTACTTATTTATTGTTATATACAGTAGTATATATGGGTATTTTTAATAAGATTGTTGCTTTAGTAAGAAAAGTATAATTTTGGTTTAACATTTTCTATTCAGAATTTTTGTTGAGTGTCAAGACTGTAACATGATTTTTATGTTTTCTAATTGATTGATTCTTTGAGTAATTAGGGTAATGAGTTGATTGTTAATGTTGCTGCTCTTTTAGTTTTAAAAGGAGTGCTTTGTTGTACCTTGTTGTCTGAAGAAGTTTTCCATTAGTGTTGACGAAAAGCACTTTACAATAAACTGCAGTGAGTGGTTAGCTTGGAGCCTGTGTTTTGTTTCAGTTTCTCAAGTTTCTTTGTCATTTTTTCTGGATTTAGTGAAAGACTGACAGACCAAAATATATGCTTTTCTGTATGAAATGGAACCATTATAATGTTGATAGTTACCGTGACCTTGACAAAGTGCTGGATATTTTTTTTCACTCCCGGTGGATCTGATCGTTGCCCTGCTGACGTTCCATTGGCCCATTTGTTCTAGGGACATGGGAGACTGGTATTTCCAGCTGGGCAAGAGACTTGTAGCTTGTATGTTGTCATCCAGAAATTCCAGTCTGTTCTTCAGCAAATGTTAGGTGGTAGGGAGCGGGAATGCATGTAATCCCCATTGTGCTTACCCCCCCCGCTCCCCTTGGCATTTTCTGTAATCACCATGTTGTGGTCTCCTGAAAAGAGCATGTTGCTGAATTTCTGTCCGCTGTACTGGTGCTAAGCACCATGACATAGTGGGCTCGACTGGCTCAAACTCCACTGGGTGATACTTAATGCTGCCAGTAGGTTTCACCTTTGTAGCTAGCCAGAGTTGCCTCTTTTTCCCACATAAATGGCACGCTGACATAGCCAGTCACTCCCATCCCTCCCTTTCCAGCTCCTTAGCCTCTACTCAAACATATAATCAAAGCTTTATCTCTGTACACCATAGAACTAGCTCAGTGCTTAATATGTTTGAATGCATTTGTATAATTTCAGAATTATGAATGTTGATAGTACCATATAATGCATACTTTGTAATGGACCAGACACTAACCAGTAAATTAGAGGTGACTCAGTACTTTAGTTGAAGAATGTGGTCAGTATTAACAGTAAATCAGGGCAACAGCTTTGAAGTAGCACATGTCATTAATGTTGTATAGTGAAACAAATGCCAAGGATGAATTCCTTTGTAAAGACTCTGAGTCCATGCATAAAAGTACCCAGTTCTGGTGTTGTAACCTTAAAAATGAGGAATGGAATGGGGGAACAGAGCAGTACCTCTAAAGTTTTAAAATTAATTTCTAATTTGAGATGTCAGAAATATTCCTTTTATTTATGTTTTTTTTTTTTTTTTGAAACCCTCTCAGCACATGGTCACCATGAATCACCCCCTCCCTACACCCATTCTGCCCATTTCTTAATTTTATAGGGATGGGAGCCTGAGCTATTCTACTTTACACTCTGTCAGGGTGAGAGTCATATGGCACATTCATTTTTCTGCATGGTTCTTACTTATATTCACTGTGTTGTCGCACCAGCTAAGATCATCAAGTTATGCAAGCTGTGCTATCGCCCTTCCCCTAGGATGGTTAACTGCGGAGGCCTACCTTGGTATTTCCAGTATCTAATGAGATGTGAACGATGTCTGTTTTACTGTTTTATGATGATGTGTGTCAGAGAGCAAGCTAACATGGGGGGTGGATTTAAGGAAGTATATTTTGGAAAGTATGATGCAGTTGTGGAGCATACTAGTTATATGCAGGTATGGTGTTGTAGATTGAAAAGCCATTCAGGAAAAAATGCACACTTTATTACATTGAGCTGCATGCACTAGGGCATGAGTTAACTCTTTAAGTCCCTAGAAAGATTGTGGAAAGATCACTCCACTAATAAGGCACTCTTAGTTATCTGCATGCACCGCTGAAGTTCTCTTTGCATTTTACATACTTCCTCATTCCACTTCTTGTCTCTGTTATCCCTGGTTAAGTGAGAAACGGATCTTTATTGCGTGTCTACAAGGAGATTTGGAGAATAACGTGTTGTCATTCCTGTGCTGGCTGTAAGCCTGAGGTGGGGAGATGTCCATATGTGACCTACCACTGTATTATTTGTTCCTGTTAGAGACAGAGGTAGAAAGGAGAATTCTCAAATCCCCCACACATAACAGTTAATCATTTTCATTTATGCTTTTGCTGCCACCACCACCACTGACAACCTGACTTGCATCAGCATCTATGCTATCAGCTTACAAGTGCTTTTACTTGCATTCCTTGCTCTAGACACCTGCCTGCTACTCTGATTTCATATTGCCAGTGTACTGAAGGGGGCCTGCAGCTTTTACTTGGGCACGGCAAAGCAGTGAAAAAATCTGTACTCCTGAGCAAAGGAAACTGGACATCAACCATTAAGCACTGAGATCCTATCCTTCCTAGCTGCCCAACTCCCCATCACAATACTGCTGTTAAAAACCTGGTTCCTCTGTTACCCCTTGTTTACGGATCAGGTTGTCAGACCAGCCATAAATGACAGGATTTTGAGTGAAATGTAAAACAGTTGAAATTGCTCATGTAACAGTGGTTCTTTTATAGACAAGGAGGCTGTATTAAAAATGTGTACTAAATGTTTAGGATTTTCATTCATGCTGACAGTTTCGAGGTATTTGAATTCTTACCTTGTACTGTGCAGGTTGTTGGAACTTTCACTGTCTGATATTTACCAAGTAAAGTTTTTTGAACTGTATGATGTGTTGATTATATTTAAGTTGTGTATTTTCGTGTTGCATGTTGTCTTTTCACATAATGCACATGCTTAAGATTCTGTTAGCTTGATTTTTAAGTCTGTAAATTTTTTGCAGTGAGGAAGGATGAAGAGGAGGAGGATGAAGAACCGAGTGTGCCACAAGAAGGTGAGAACTGTTTTGTTTTTTGATAAATACACCACAGGTACTTTTCTTAGCTCAGAAGGACTTTTGAATTAGGTCTTAAGTAACACAAGACTTCTTATATAAGTGTATGCAAATTCTTTTGTTATGTAACTTATGTGGCCTACAGACTTTCAATCAACTCCTGCAGTGTCGAATGGCATATCGGCAAACAAAACCTGTTGAATGTTCTACTGAATGAACGTTTAAGATATTGCCTACAGAATATTGAGAATGGCAGATAAGCACTACCAGAACTGAAGAAACTAACAGCACAAAGTCCACCTTCCCCTCCAGCTCACTCTAGCTCTCCAGCAGCAGTGTCAGCTACACCAGCTGTTCCAGCAAAGTCTTGCAGTGTTAAAGTGCCAGAGTATGAAAAATTCAAAATAGTGCAACTGAGATCATATCATTGAATAGGTCCACAGCTCCAAAGTGTAACAAAAAATTAATTAAAAAAATGTAAATGCATTGTCAGGAATTTGAACCATGCTTAAGAGCATTTATAACTTGTGGTGGAAACCACTGCACCAACAAGCAGCTTGCTGACAGTGGCTGCTTTCTGCTGCCACCTTGCTGTCTTTCAAGTGTTTCCATTTTGCCTTCTGTGTTCTGTTGGGGATATTTTCAATGTTTAGACATTCGCCAGGTTTTGATTCCTGATATACCATTAGACTTTTGAGGAGTCTCTTTGAAAGTTAGTAAGCTAGATAAGTTGTTTAACAAAAGGAAAGAAAGAAATCATATAACACTTACAAGAAGTCTTATTTTGTTTACCTTTATAGCAAACTAGTAGAGAGCTTAAAGGCTGGTTTATTAAACTAAGAGCTGAACACGAACATATAATACTGAAACTAAAAATAACTGCAGATCTTTGTCAGGAAGTCAATAATGATCACCCAACAGTGTTCCCAGTTACTTAGCAATAATTCTGTCCACCCTTACCCAAGGGACATAGCTTCTAGCTGAAATATTTAGTGCAAATCTTACTTCACCGACTACTATAACTCTTCTAAAGATACCATAGTTCCCTACCAGCCACTTTTAATTCTTATGGAACAAGTCCTCGCAGGCATCTGAAAAGTTAACAGCATGTCATCCATGGCCCTGACAACATACCATGTTGCCGGATTATCAGTACCAAACATGGCCTTTCAGAACCCATTTCTAACTTGTTTAATCCAAGTGGTTCCATTGGTCATGTTCCCAAAGTCTGGAAGATGGTCATTGTAATGCGGTTGCACAAAGGTGGCCCAGTCACAGACCATGATGATTATAGACCAGTTATTTTCACTGTCCTCATATATTAAGCTATGGAATGTATTACGTCAGATCTCATTAATCTGGTCACTAAAATTCTCTCAACCCTGCACCTTTGTCATTTTGGCTTTTTCATAGGCAGAAACTGCCTCTTTAGTCTCATTAAGTTCTTTGAAAAAGTCACCAAAGCAGTCACACATTACATTTTAGCATATCTTGACCTGGCCAAGGCCTTGGACACTGCTTTCCACATAAGCATTGTTGACGGACTTTAAAATATAAATTCTCATCTTGTAGAGGGATAACTGACTGACGTAATCCATGCGGTCAATTACAGATGTTGCATATGAAAACAAAAACAAACAAAAAAAAAATACCAGTGGCTTACCACAAGGTTCAAAGTTGGTCCCTGCTCCACTTGACATCTGTTTCTCAGACCTTCAGTCCAACACTTCTAGCCTATGATTACTAGCTTTCCTGACTACTGTAAATTGGTTGTTATCATTGGTCTTTTCACTAATTCACAATTGCACCACCATGGATTAGACAATGTTAACAATATGTGTAAGGAAAATGGTCTTAAATTAAGTGTGAAAAGTGTTGCAGAGAATATTTGCACAGCATACCAAATAGGAACCTGGTGTAAGGGATCTAGGTCTTCTTGCTGATTCCTTCCGTTTTGACTATGTTTCTGCACTAGTTCAAAAAGTCTACAGTCTGTTGCATTTAATTTCCAAAGGCATCTTCTCTAGATCTGAAAAAGGCTCAATTCCCCTTTACCCATATCTCATCAGACACATTATTGAATATAATGCCTTTTTTGGCATATATCTACCAAAGTGCATCACTCAACTTGAGATATCTCAGAGATTCATAACTAAAAAATGGCCACAAGACCCTCTGTTATCTGAACAGACTTGCACTCATCTCTGTGTACTAGGGCATTCATAGACTCCTCTGCTGGGATCTCTTTCTAGCTTTTCAGTCTATGAAACCCTCTTTGACCTCCTGATCCTTCCCAGAGCAAATGGTTCCCCAAATACTCTGTTAAAGGAACTAAAAGTTCATTAACGGATAAATAAGACATGTTGGCATGATTGATTCATATTCCAACATATCCCCCACCTCTGGAACAAACTTTCACTAAATGTCAAGCAGAGTAGCACCCTTGCCACCTTCAGAGTTAACCCAGAACATTGGATGGCCATCCTGAAATTCTCGCTTAGTCTGTATTGTGCTGGCTTCCTTGAAGTTTAAGGAATTTTTGAATATGGTTGTTTATAGACTAGGATAGTTACTTTTCTTTGTGGCCAAAACTGGATCAAGGCTGCACCTCCTCAAACCTCCCCAACTTTGTGCATCTCCTCCCCTCTTGCAGCCCACATTCCCCCCCTTTTGTGATGTCCTATTCATATCGAGGGAGGAGGAATGTCCTCTTTTCCTGGTTTGCAATTCCCTTTTTTTGTTACAGAAAAGCGTAGAAAATTTGCAGATGTAACAAACTCATTCTGCTTATTTTTTGTATAGTGTTTTCTGGACTACCAGATATTCGGTTTGATTTATGGATAGTCTAGAAATAAATGCATAGATAGCAACCCTGCTGTAGACTTATTTACCTAGTACTTACCTTTTGAAACTGTGTTGGGGGGTGTTCCTACTGTTCTCTCTCTATTTAACCTTTGTGGTCATATAACAGTAGAAAGAGAAAAGGGCTATCCACACTGATTCACTGCTGATGAGCAAAGATAATTTTTATTGTCACTGATTTCTGTGGGAAACTGTAACCAAATTCATTATCATTGAATTTAAATTACCAGGTTGAAACCTCATCCAAATAACAGCTGGCAGAGAGAAGGATGGTGTTAATAGTTTAAAGTAAAAAAAAAAAATTGCATTCTTAAAGACTCTTTCAGAATCTCAGAGTAAAGCCATGTTTTGTTTCAGTGACTGCTGTCTTTGCCCCTTTTAATGATGTTTAGTATTATAGCAATATTTGTATGTCTTTTATGGACAAAATTAGATGAGGGTGGTGGTGGTTTTATAACCCTAATGTGTACACTGCAGATCCTGTTTCCATGGTAGGGCAATTGAGAGCAGCAGCAAATTGTACTATAACACGGATATATGGACGTATAAGAGAATTTAAGTACCTTTATCTGCACTTTTTTTTCAAAAAAATACAGTATTTAAATTGATTTTAACTGTGTGTTGCAGGAATATTAACTGAACTGGAAGTTTTGACTCTGCTCTTCAGTTAGTCCCACCCACGCTCCCTGTTTTTGTTTTGGTTTTGGTGTTCATCTTAGTGGCCTTGAAACTGCCCGCCCCTCTTGTAAATTTGTGTTTGGATACTCCTTCTGGGCCCATCTCATTTGCTCACTCAACTGAGTGCAATGAGATCATATTCTGATTTCAGGCACTCCTACTGTGTACAAAGAGAGCATCTGGGAAACAGAAAAAAAAAAAATTAAGCTTGTTTCCTGCCTTTCCTGTTAAGTGGTGTAGACTATTTGTAGGCTTCTGAGCCCCCAAGCCCTTCTGTGTCGGAGGGAAGCCTTCTAGCTTAGTTTTTTTTCTTATAACTAGCCAGTTTTCTAGTTTCAGCACTCAAATGTGTTTCTTTGATCTCAGCACTTGTTCAGAAAAAATAAATAAATAAATTTTCATCTGCTTTTACTGTACTTGTGTTTCTACCTACTTTATTTTACTTTTGCATCATCTTAAAAGTACTCAATTGTATTTATTACTGCTTGGTGTAACTCATTCTAAGCCTTTTTGTTTAAACACTTGGGCTTCGGACCAGTTGTTTTGCACTGAGAGGGTTTGTGGCCTGCACTGTAGTGGCAGAACAGGTAGCTTACATCCTTCTAGGTTGGGAACTGCTGATTGAGTGCTCAGTGTCTGTTATTCTAAAAGTGTATTAATTCTGGTTTAAGCACTTGGGCTTTCAGGCCAGTTATTTTACATTAAGAGGGTTCGTGGTCTGCACTCTTGTGGGAGGAGAGGCTGGACTCTGCCCTTCTGAGCTGGGAATTTCTGGTTAAAGGCTTATAGTGCATGCATATCTGAATTGCTTCTTACTGAAGTTGGTGCGCCTTGTTTGCTGTGGCATAGACTGGATTCGGGCCTGCTGGATCTAGCTTTGTTTGTGTAACTTGAGCATTAATCCAGGCATTCTCTAAAGTATTCAATTGTATTTATTACTGCTTGGTAGTAACTTGATTAAAGTGTAGCTATCATTCTAAGTCTTTTGGATTAAGCACTTGGGCTTCAGACCAGTTGTTTTACATTAGGAAGGTTTGTGGCATGCACTGTGGTGGCAGGACAGGTAGCTTTCATCCTTCTAAGTTGGGAACTGCTGATTAAGAATGACAGACACTTGGGCTCTCAAAGTGTATTAGTTCTGGTTTAGGCACTTGGGCTTCAGGCCAGTTATTTTACATTAAGAAGGTTCGTGGTCTGCACTCTTGTGGGAGAAGAGGCTGGACTCTGCCCTTCTGAGCTGGGAATTTCTGGTTAAAGGTTTATAGTGCCTGAATATTTGAATTGTATCTTACTGAAATTGGTACACCTTGTTTGCTGTAGCATAGACTAGATCCAGGCCTGCTGAATCTAGCTTTGTTTATATGCTTATTGTTTGTTTGCTTGTTATTTCCCTGGAACGCTAATTCCACCTAATACGCGGCTTCTCAGCGCTTCTGTTAATCACTAGTGATATCTGCATTGCTTACTGTACTTATTTCCTTGTTTCACTTGAAAGAAAGTTACTGTTTGTCGTTTTTGCATTTAAGTTACCTGTAACACATTGTACTTAAGTTACCTGGCACTTGCGCGCTAAAGCAATTATATAAGTCAGCAATAAAAATTAAAAGCACTACACCCTCACTCCCCACTGGCCCTTGTTTTCAATTATTAAGGAATTCCCAATATTATTCTAGCATGTCCAAAGGTCAGTTGTCAATCTCCTCTCCGGTCCAGCTGGTGAATCTGGGAATCTTGAGGCAATGTTACAACTGCCTCATGTACACAGACAACCCTCTCCTCCTCCCAACAAATTCCAACACGTGAGAAATGCAACCATATAGCCAAACTGGAGGCTAAGCTCTCTCAACTCAGTACTGGCATAACCAGTCAGGAGGAGAAGGAAACCACACTCACTACAATTCCAGTCTCACATAGACCTACCATGACAGCAAACCAAACACATAATCACACAAAAACATACTCGGAGGCTCTAAATAAAGATCTGCCTAAGCAGCAGAGACCTCCAAAGCAGACACCCAAGCAACCGCTACCCCAAAACTAAACACGTGCAACACATATCTCACAAAGCCAGTGTGCCGAACAGTCACAGCCCTTAAGACTAAACACACCTGATACACTTGTAATAGGTGACTCTATCGTCAGGCACACTGACGTTCCGCTCACCAGGCTGAACAAGGAGAGGGTCATGGTGAGCAGCCTGTCGGGCGCTAGGATCCGCCACATAACATAAGCACTCATGTCACTCCAAGGCAAGTACAAATATGACTCAGTCATTGTCCATGCTGGTGTGAATGACCTGAGACGTACCTCCTTGGACTACATGAAAAGAGACATAAAGGAGCTCTCTGAGCATGTATCCCAGGCCGGTATGACTCTGACCTTGAGTAGCATCTTACCCTCACTAAGAATGATGCCACAATATGAAGACAAGATGATCAATTTCAACAATTGGCTTAAGTACTGGTGTCATTCAAAGGGGATCCAATGCCTGTCAGCTTGGGATGATATGCTCGACAAGCCACGATGCTTCGCTAGTGACAGCTTGCACCTGTCACCCCTGGGCTTTCGGATATTGGCAAAGGCTCTTGCTACCCCCATAGTGCCTTTTTTAGGCAAGGCTCAAAAGACAAACCCACCTCCATAGGTATCACAAGGGATACGAAACTAAGAGTAATGCTACTCAACGCCAGAAGTCTAAACCTCAAGATGCACGCACTCAAAACTCTCCTTAGCATGGAGAACATCGATATCTGTGCAGTAACAGAAACCTGGTTCAAGGCTCCCGAGAGCACCCCAGCACTACCAGGTTATACCTCATACCATGCTTTTGGCCCCAAAACTTGGACCGAACCACAAAAGGAGGGAGTATCGATATTCATCAAAGATACCCACACCTCCAGGTTGGTGGCAAAGCACGAAGCATCAGAGACTATCCATGTGCAACTAACAGTGGGTAAAACTGCCTTCCAGTTTATAGCCTGCTACAGACCACCCTCCCAAACCCAGGAACCCCACTCGGCCTTTCTGAGAACACTGGAAAATATGAAGGTCTCTCCAAACACCATTATATTGGGCGACTTCAACTACCCAAACATAGACTGGGAGCGTTACTCTAGCTCCAACACCCTAGCCCAAAGGTTCCTGGAATTTATAAACTCAAATGCTATGAAACAACTTGTTACCACTCCCACAAGAGGGGAAAACATACTGGACCTGATCATCACCAACATGGGGACTCTATGCTCCAGACCAGAAGTTTATCCCTCACTGGTAAGATCAGACCATAAACTAATCTCACTGGATATTCACATCCCGACCCCACCCCCTGCCCAGAAAACCACAGTGAAAAACTTCTCTAAAGCAAATTTCACACTCCTCAAAACCGAGTTGGAATCCTTCAAAGCCCCCGGGCCTGTGGAAAATACGGCCCAGACCGCAGAATCCTTTATAAACGCATTCTATGAACACCTTCAGGAATGCATGGATCATGCGATCCCAAATAAAGCCAAGACCCAATCCTCCAAAGGCAGACGTCCTGTCTGGTGGACCCCAGCCATAAACAAACTATACAATAGAAGGAGGAAGCTACTAAATGATAGAGCAAAATCCCAAAAAGGGAAGGCATCACTGGTCAGTATTAGCAAAAAACTACGGGCACTCATAAAATTGTCTAAGGCCAGCTTCGAGAGAAAAATTGCACAGGACACTAAGGATAATCGCAAGGCTTTCTTTAGTTATGTTAGGAACCTGGGTGGTAATTCCCAGATATGCTCAGAATTAGTCCAAAATGACAAAAAATACACTGAACCCACAGACATTGCCAACATGCTAGCTGACAGGTTCAGCGCAAACTCCCCTCCCCACCAAAAGGGCAAATATCTATCCCAGCAGAGTGCTGTCCCCCTGACATCTCAGATGCTCAGGTAAGAGCCGCCCTCTCCAAAGCAAAAAACACAGCATCAGTGGGACCAGACGGTGTCCCGGGCTGCGTCCTACATGAACTCCAAGAAGAGCTAAACCCAAACATAAAACTACTGTTCAATCTCAGCCTTACTACAGGATATGTGCCCAAAGAGTGGCATACAGCAACAGTGGTCCCTCTCCATAAAGGTGGTGCCTCAATGGATCCTGGAAACTATCGCCCCATAAGCCTGACTAGCTTGGTCTGCAAAGCTATGGAAAGGATCATCATGGACCTCATAAATAAAGATATTGGGGACCTACAGACACTGGATCCTACCCAATTCGGCTTTGTTAAGGGCAGATCCTGCCTCTTAAACCTGGTTGATTTCTTTGAAACAGTCACCAAGGCCACTGACGAGGGGAAGGTGGTCCACACAGCCTACCTGGACCTCGCAAAAGCCTTCGATACAATACCCCACTCGGGCATTATAGATAAGCTCACCAGCTTAAATATAAACCCCTATGTCACTAGATGGATTGCAAACTGGCTCAAGGACAGAACCCACATGGTTAGAATTGCTGGAGCCATGTCAGACTCCAAACCAGTTACAAGTGGTGTCCCACAAGGCTCAGTCCTGGGACCTCTCTTGTTCGGTATATATTTCTCGGAGGTACAGGCCAACACGGAAGGACTGTGGCTGAACAAGTTCGCAGATGACTGCAAACTGGGCGCCATAATCGACTCTCCAACCGACACAAGCATCCTCCAAAAGGGCCTCCTAGAAACAGACAACTGGTGCCAGAGCCATGGCCTCAAGCTAAATGCCAAAAAGTGTATAGTCATCCCCTTTGGCAAAAACAAAGTGCCCACAAATTACCACATAGGTGGTAATCCATTTAGTACAGAAGAAGTAATTAGGGACCTGGGGACCCAAGTTGATAGCAGTCTCTCATTTGACAACCATGTGGCCAAAGTGGTTAGAAAAACATTCTATATAGCCCACCTAATCATGAAGGGATTCACATCTAGATCAGGGGAGGTCATCGTGCCTCTTTACTCATCCCTCATCAGGCCCATAATTGAGTACAACGCTTTTGGGATGTACCTTACCAGACACCTGCAGCAACTGGAAAGACCCCAAAAGTACCTCACCAAGAGGATCAAAGGGCTCAAACAGATGCCATATGCTGCCCGGTTAAAGAAACTCCAGCTCTACTCAGTGGCATACTGCCTGTTCAGAGGCGATCTGTGCCTGACGTATAAAGCCATGTCCAACCCAGAATTAATGGACATGCTGCACCTCAGAAAATCCAAATCCCATCGAGCTACGCTCGAGAGACTTGAACCTCAGCACTGAAATAAATAGGACATGCTGGAGGGACAGATTCATAACCCAGAGGCTCCCTTCACTCTGGAATAAAATCCCAGTCCAGGTTAGGCAGAGTCCCTCATTGACTCTCTTCAAGAGGAATCTTGATGAGTGGATGGGAGATCGTAGGTTTACCCCGGGTATCACTTCTGTGTCACTGTTAGACAGAGGCACAGTATACTAACCTCGAAAAAGGGCATAGCAAAATAAATTTAAAATGGGTGGCGAAAGCCAAACACATTCTGGCTAGGCTTATAAATGCCCTAGGGCAGATAGCCTAGTATGTACCTATGAACCTATAAACATGAATGTACTTGAAAAAAATTGGTCGCCATTTAAGTTATTTGGAAATACAAAGTAATATGTCATGGTTTAGTTGATATTAATTATTTTTTTACTTCTATCTCTCTGTTTAGCTGCTCAAGAACCGCCACCCTTACTCACTACAGAGGAGTTGCTGCATCACAGAGCACAGTTACTTCAGGAGAGGAAGATACATATAGCAGCTTTATGTTCTGCCATCTTATCAGATCCAGAAAACAATGTGTGTAATGGTTTGTAAAGCTAGTAATTTTTTATATGTCTTTATTGTAGCCTATATGTGAAGCTTATCAGTAGTTTTCTAATACTAGATGATAAACTTTTCTGAAAACCCTGCATAGTTATCCAACTTTCCAAATTCTTGCATGTGGTGCAAAAGATAAGGTTGCAAGGTTTATTTTCTTTAGTACAGGGTTTGATTCCCTCTGTCCGCATTTGCTTACTGTGTAACCTTGAGCAAGTCCTTTGACCAGGTATTGCTCCTGGGTTGCCTCTGAAAAGGGACTGTGTGTCCAATGGGCCTACACGGTTAACAAATAGATATCGTCATTACTTTGTGGTGTGGCAGTTAGCACAGAGGACCTAAGCTCTGACTTGTTAGTGAGCTATTTGGTGTACCAGGAATACAGGGTTTGACTCTCTTGAGGGGAGATGTATGCCTAACCTGTCTGACATTCTCTGTTCCAGCCTTGATAGATCTGCTACACATTTGCAAAACAAACCGCACTAGAAATACTCTATTTAAGGATGTAAACCTTGTATGTGATGTAAAGCTTGTTGGAGGAACAGGTTTGTGTCGTAGAGATTACCCATTCTCTGGAACAGACTCCCCATTCATGTAAAACAGAGCTCTTCCCTAAGCCTTTTCAAACACAGTTAGGACCAGTGGATGAGAAATCACAAATGTACTCATGGCTCATCGCCTATGTCCCTTATGGATAGGGGGCAGCTTGTAGTTATCTTAAGGCACAGACATATACCAAAGCTGTTCTAGTCTGTGGGCATGGATAAATGGGAAAATTGAGGAATCCATGGCTACACTTAAAGTTGCTCTAGGGCTGTTAGCCTAGTAACCTCCTGAGACCCCATGATGTCCCAAAGATGAAAAGAACATTAAAAGAATCCCCAAAATGGAGTTACTTTTTAAGAATGTAGGCAGCTAAAGTTTCATTAGAACCTAGGTGAGGCGCTCTTCCAGGGAATGAAAAATAATAAATGTAACGTTGGACTGTGTGTTTTTATCACACATTGCCCTATAACATACAATGTGTGCTTGATAGAGGCAGAAAACTTGAGGCTTTCTGTCACTGTGATGGGCAATAAGGGAGGGCAGTGCTTTGAGGATTCTGAATCATAGGGGCAGGTGCATAGTTATGCAGATGCCAACATAAATACCAGGGTAGTGCTACAGTGAATATTTTTTGTAGTTTTAACATATAGAAGCTAATTCCATTTTATTTAACTTGCTAACTAGGTAAATACGTAACATGCTAACTGGGTAGATGTGTTTTGATCTGTGATGATTCTCTTAAGATGTGGCTTACAGTAGTATGTCGTAAAACAAATTACAAATATGGACAGTCTGACTTTCCAACTACTGTATATTAAATTATTTTTGCCAATGGCAACATTTATTGTATTTGTTTTAGGCATTTGGTTAATTGGATAAGTACTGTGGTCATCAGACCCTTTTCAAACACAACTCGGGCCCCAAGGGCAGTGAAATACAGTAAATTACAGTAAGTATAAATGTCGTTACATCAAACACAGTGAACTGCAATAGGCAGAAATAGTGTTGCAGCAAGCACAGTGATAGCAAAAGCACACTGTCACAGTAAGTACAGAATGCACAGTAGATTTAAATATTGGTATGTTGTAACAGTGTGGTTATAGTAAAAGTAAACTGTAAGTCATTGCTAATGGAGTTTGAGAATAAGACCAAGAAGAATGAGTAAGAGAATAATTATGTAGCAGGAGTGGTGGGTAATGTGATCAGTAAGCTAAAGGTAAATTGAAGGAACTTAGTGAAAGGGGAAAGGATCAGCCATATACAGATGCATATAATGAAGATGGGCTAGAAGAAGGGATTGGTGGGAGCCATTCTCTGCTATGGCTAATTCTTTTGTTTCATTTTCCACTTGTTGACTGTCAGAGATGAACACAAGCTCTTATCAACTACTCCCACCACATTTCTTGTAAGTTAATATTATACCAAAGGTGGTCAGGAGTTGTCTGCTGGGAAAGTTTGAGAAGACTTTGACAAGCAGGCTTACAAATTCCTTTGCTGACGCCAATGTGCATGTGAGGAGCTGGGGCTCTAGTCTCTCAGTTCACACCAATGCCCAACAAAGAAATGTGTAAGGGGCATTTGGCCTGTATGGCAGTTGTGTGGTACCTCCATTGATTATGACTAACATCTGCCACCCCCAAATAAGCTTTACTCTGTAATTAGTAGCATTTCAATGCAATAGGACCTAAAACCACTGAAACTTGGTCAGCATAATTTTGCATATATTATATACATCTGTGCACAAAAGTGTGTGTGTGTGTGTGTGTGTGTGTGTGTGTGTGTGTGTGTGTGTGTGTATATGTGTATCCATGTGCATGTGTGGGGTCTATATTAGATAATCAAAGCTTTAGGTGTGCGTGCGCATATAGACACACACACACACACACACACACACACACACACACACACACACACACACACACACACACACACACACACACACACACACACACACACACACACCACACACCACACACACACCACACACACACCACACACACACCACACACACACACACACAACACACACACAGGGTCTCTGTCATATAGTCGAAGCTTTAGGTAAACAAATACCTAAAGCTCAATACCTAAACAGCGAAAGCTGTAAACTGCCAATGGCCACTTCCGCAAATTTTTTCTTAGGGGAAAAAATTTGCTTGGCTGGACAAAAAAAAAACCTTTCAAAACTAATCAAGTGGGGGGCTTCACCTCCCCACCCCATGTAGGGGGCTGTGCCCCCGGCCCCCAGCTAAATATACCAACTCCAAGATCGCTCTACAGTAGAGAAAAAGGCAGATTCCTGATCACGGCAAAGCAAATTTTTCCCCTATGTAAAAATTCACGGAGGTGGCTGTTGGCAGTTTACTGCTTTTTCTGTTTGTGTCGAGCTTTAGGTATTTGATTACCTAAAGCTTTGACTGTATGATATAGACTGTGTGTGTGTGTGTGTGTGTGTGTGTGTGTGTGTGTGTGTGTGTGTGTGTGTGTGTGTACGCACACTATATGTATACACCATACACACATGCATATAAATGCGTGTATGTGTATAAAATATTAAGCCATAAGAAAATAAATGTATTTTGCATAGCTTTGTATCTATGGGGGTTGGGAGGGTGGCCTAAGGGCTAAGGTGTTTGCCTTACAAACACAAGGTACAGGGTTTGAATCTCACAGGGGAAAACTGGCTAGGCTTATAATGGCTCGCAAGGGCAGTTAGCCTAGTACTAGCCTATGAACCTATGAACCTATGAGAGAGGGACACAGCTGGAGTGTTCAACTGCTTCAGTCGTAGGAACCCATGTGGACCTTTAAGGTAGCCTGTTTTAATTAAAACTGAAAGAAAGCAAAGTACTTTTCCAAAATGGAGAACTGGTAGCTTGGGCACTAAGTAAAGAAGCTTAACACCCCCTCCCCCTCAGAAAATTGATGCCTGGTGAATAAAACTTCCTTATCAATTAAGTTGCAGGGATCAAAAATGTTGCAGCAGTTTAACTGCACTGAATAAATAAGGAATGTGGTCTTTTGCAGATATGAGAATCTAAGCTGTATATTTACCAAAATCTGCATTTATTGTAATAAGCAGGACAGTGAGCATATTTAGGTGCATCAGGCTATTTCTGTCCATTACCAAAGTCTTCCTTTTTGTATACTTTTATCAGCTTGTGTAAAAGCAGTGATATAACTGATCTGTTTCATTTCAGATTAAAAAGCTGAAAGAGTTGCGCAGTATGTTAGTAGAACAAGATCCCAGTGTGGCAGTAACAGTTCGGAAGCTAGTAATGGTGTCTCTTATGGAGATCTTTAAAGACCTTTCACCATCTTATAGGATTCGGCCACTAACGGAAGCAGAAAAAGCAACAAAGGTATTACTCCGTACAGCTACACTATTTTTAGTTGTTGGTTGTGTGTTAAGTATAAAAAGGTGAGTCACAGCTGCTAATAACTTGGCTTTAGTAAGCAGCTGAGATACAGGCAGCACTGTTGTTTTACATGTTATGTGCTTAGGAACTAGGCGCATGAGTTGCATTAAATGCAATTTGAAGTACTGGTGGTAATGTAAAAAGGCAGTCTAGAATTAAGTATGTAACCCATGTCTTGTAGATAAAACTGTAGAACATTACTTAAAGCTGTGTGGAAAATGGCCCAAACAGGATAAGGGTCATAAACTGCAGATTGTGGGTACAAATTTTGGATTGGTTTTGATTTTTTTTTTTTAAAGACTTTTTGAGTGGGTAGTGGAATGTACAGAAGTAAAACCATGAAGGCTTTTAGAAAAACCTGGTACTTGTGGGTGGGAAGGGAATGGTTAAATGACACTTGATGGCAGTGCTCAGGCCACTGGAACAGAGCAAGAGTTCTTGCCTCTTATACTAATGACACATGTTCATCCACTGAACTGGATGCTAAGGAGCGCACTTTGACATCTTGAAATATGTCAGTTTGGAAATTATTAGGTTGATCAGGAGTGATGGAAAGACAACTATGTCATTCATAGCAATGGCACAGATAGAGAGTGTGTGTGTGTGTGTGTGTGTGTGTGTGTGTGTGTGTGTGTATATATATATATATATATATATATATATTTATATTTATATTTATATATATATATATATATATATATATATATATATATATATATATATATATATTTATATATATATATATATATATATATATATATATATATATATATATATATATATATATATATATATATATATATATATATATATATATATATATATATATTTATATATATATATATATATATATATAAATACACACACACACACACACACATATATTTGTTTGCACCCCTCCCACCACTGGAACTGAATGTTAGCTCTATACACCGTTTCACAACATTAGGGAAAGGAGAAACTCTCGAAGACAGTGGAATGCATTCTCGAGCAGTCATTTTTATTGTGATTATATAACAAGGGCAAGTGAGTGACTTCAGAGGTGCCACAAATACAGGAAGTACTTGACAGATCAGGAAGCCTGCAGGTGAGGACAGTTGAGCAGCTTTGTCCAGCTGTTACTGTCTATGGGGAGGGGGTGGGGACATTATCTACCTGGCCATGGTCCCATTTGAGGTTAGGAACTCTAGCTTAGGCAGACAAAGCGAGGGGGAAGTCCAAGTAAATTGCCCTTAGTGGAGGGTGTGCTTCTGGTGGCATTTGGCAACATTGACGACATTTCACAGCTTTTTGTAGGGGTGGTGTGTGATCAGTGCAAGAAGACCTCCAGTACCCTTTGATGGTATTGTACATGAATTAACCTTTCCCCCTTTTCCTCTTATTTTTAATATTGGGGTGGGGTACACAACATAGCATATAGTGAATGATACAGAGGTGTGATATAGGTATTAAATAAATGCACTCTAAACTAGATAAGACTGTTTAAGGAGTAGGAATTACGCAAGCTATTTTGTCTCTGCCCTCCCTTATTGTATTGCTCCATACTTCTTATTCATCTCAGTGAATTTCAGTTTAATGAATTCAGCGATGTTCAGAAGATATATACTGCAGGAGTCAGTGATTTATAGAACACAGGTAAATTAATAACCGATAAAGTTCTACTACAAGAACACAGGGTAGTGAGGGAAAGGAAGGGGAGAAATTGAATACCATCATGGAAATATTGAATAGAGAAAATTTATAAAGCAATTAAAACAAGAAGTGTCACTGTTCGAAGACTATAGAAGAGGGAATACATCAACAAAAATACTAAGAAAGATAGATGTGATAAAAGCAATGCACAATATTAGAACAGACCAGCTCTATCATGCACTATCGTAAGTAACAAACTAAAAATTTCAGCACAGGTGTAAAAACTTAGAAGATACGAAGATAAATATAAAGGAAAAGTGCAAAATAAGCAATTTATTGGTAATCCGTAAAGGTCTTATAGAGTACTGGGAGATAAGGTAAAAGGAATTGAAAGACCGCCAAGAAATAGATACATTTTAGAGAAGTATCTATGAAGATCCTGTGGAACATAACAAAGATGCTAAATGGATAGAAGAAGAAAAAGAAGTAATAAGAAGTTTAAAGGTACAGGATATGAAATGGGATGAAGTAACCGCTAGAGAGATTGAAACAAAATTAAGAAAAGCGTCTAATCGAAAAGGGTCTATATTACAAGATTGAATGTTTAGGTGATTGAACACCTAAACATCGAACTTGTAATATCGAAAGAACAAAAACTACAAATGGCCTATTTAATGCAGGGAAAGATTTCCCTTGGCCGTTCGGCAGATTTTGCCATTTTGTCTACTATAGAGCAATCTCGGAGTTGGTATATTTAGTCAGGGGTGGGGGGTGGAGCCCCCCCCCCCCTTAGTTTGGGTTTAAAGTTATTTTTTTTTTATTTTCTTATTTTCATTACCAACGGATGTCTTTCCCTGCATCGTTTGACATTTTTAGGTTTGATATTACAAGTTCGATGTGTAGGTGTTCGATCACCTAAAGATTCCATCTTGTAATATAGACCCAATTGGAAAACCCCAGGCCCAGATGCAGTACCTAACTTCTGATTAAAAGTACTGACATCTTTGCACAAAGATTTAGCCATGAGTACAAGCTATTTATTTGCACACCCAGAACAGACACCAACCTGGCTAACAGGCAAAACATTGCTCCTGCTGAAGTGCTTAAGAGTGAACCTGCAAGCTACCCTAAAAATTATAGACCAGTAACATTGCCTTATGACAATGTATGAACTATACACAGGAATTGATGCCGGCAGAGTTATGGCAGTAAAACAAAAGGGCAGTATAAAAGAAAGTCCTATGGAACAAAGGATCATATGTTGTTAAATAAAGTCACAGTGGAGAACTGTAAAAAGGGGAAGAATCCAAGTATGGCATGGATTGACTACAAAAAAAGCATTTGATAGTATCCCTCATTCATGGAGAAAAGAATACTTAAAAATGTATAAGATACACCCCACACTGATCGACTGCATTACAGTGACCATGAAACAGTGGCAGACCACTTTGCAATTAAGCCATGACAAAGGACAAATTGTTATTCCAGGGATAAAAATTCAAAAGGGGATATTTCAAGGTGACTCTCTGTCACTGTTAGTATTCTGCCTTGCCATTAATCCATTAAAACTGTTTACTCAACAGCTTAGGCCATGGCTGTAATCTGGCTCCTCAAAAATGACAAAGTGTAAAGACTTCTCACCTTCTCTTTGTTGATGATTTAAAACTGTATAGCTCATCAGTTGAGGAACTGAAAGCAGAACCGCAAGTTGTCAAAACTTTTTCAGATGATATAAGAATGTCAGTTGGTCTAGGAAAACATCAGTTTGGGACAAGAATGTGATGTAAAAGAACTTGAGCAAGAAGGAGTGTACAGATATTTGGGAATTGATGAACGATCAACAACAAAACACTAACAAATGCAAATAAAACTTAGTAAAGAATACTTTCGAAGACCTAAATTAATCCTGAAAACAGCACTGACATCTAGGAACAAAATTCAAGGTATAAACCAATTTGCTTTTCCTGTCCTAACTTACAGTTTTGGAGTGATTGACTGGCCCCAAAACGTGTTTGATAGATTAGATAGGAAAACGAGAAGAATGCTTCATGCTCACAAGATGATTTATAAAAATCGGTGCATACCAAGGTTTATATATTAACTGTTCCGAAGGAGGGATGGGCCTCCTTGAAATTGATTATATGTATAAATCTGCAATCGTGGGACTCAATACTTATCTGCTGACCTCACAAGACCCAAACGTAGTGAAAATTTTGAAACATCAGGAGAATAAATCTAAGATGACTTCTCTGCTTAATCTAGCAGAAGCTTATTGGCGTCAGGCAGGAATGGAAATCAAACCAGAAGTAGATAAAAATCAAACCGCAACTGAATGTGCCAAAAAAAACAAAAAGAATATAAGATGAAGGATCAGATGAGAAGGCAAGAAATGTGGAAAAAGCCTAAGTATAGTTGCAAGTATAGAAAAGTTCTGTAAGAACCTCACGTTGATCAGGAACAAACACAGGAATGGTTAAGGAGAGGCAAATTCAAACCAAGAGATGAAAAGTTAATATTGGCGGCCCAACATAGTGGGCTGTGTACACGGTTTATAAAGTCCATTGAACATGTGGGAGAAACGGACAAATGTAGGTTTTGTAAAACTGGAAACTGTTGCACACCTCATTGCTGGCTGTGGCATATTAATGGTGGAAGGACTATATACTGAAAGGCATAATAATGTGGCAAGACTGTTGCACTGGGGATTGTGTAAACTTTGTAGCATTGAAGTGGCCAAAAAACACTGGAAAAATGAGCCAAATGCATCATAGAAAATGAAGTCTACATCACATGGGATCATCCATTACCAACAATTCAAAAGATAGATGCAAGAAAACTGGATATAGTGGTCCAAGAAAGACAAGAGTAGCATTGATCATTGAAATTGCCACACCCAGTGACTACAGCGTCTTGCATACAGAGAGACACAAAGTTATAAAATATCAGGATCAGCAGGCAGAAACGAGAGCAATGTGCAAGAAAGTTACCCAGACAGTTCCAACAGTAGTAGGAGCAACGGGTCTTATAAAAAATTATTTACAGTCTTATTTAGATATGTTACCTGTACATGTAACTCCATACGAACTACAGAAGGAGTCATTACTGGGCAAATTGTGGGTGCTGCGAAGAGTACTACTGGCTGACATCAGAGATTGAAAACAATACTAATTTCATGAATTTTAATCGTACTTTGACTTAGGAATGGGGTCAATTCCCCATCATGGTATTAGAAACCCAAAAGACTTGGAGAAATTAAAAAAGCTTTAGTAACGTTTCAGCCAGCCTAATTCAATATCATATTATGCATCTCTCAAAACTCAAAATCCTTCCTGACTACATCACTAGTAAACCTAACTTCTACATTATAGCAATAATAAACCTACCCAATACCTCAAACATTACCTTTCCAAGCAACACATTTTATCTCTTTGTGAGAACATCCACCCCAACCCAGGGCCCCAACTACAGCTTCCTCTCCTAAAAGCCTAAACCCTAAAAATATTCTTCTAGCAACCCTAAACACATATGTGTAACAAAACCACTGAATTTCATGCTTGGTTAAGTCAGTCCACCCCTGATATTCTAGTTCCATGATACTAAACTAACACCCCCAGGCTATAATATACGTAGAAAAGACAGAACCAAGAAAAAAGGTAGTGGGGTAGCTTTAATCTAGCCTAACACCATCACAGTTGTGCCTTTCCTTAAAGAAACATCAACTTTCAACAATGCCAAATTTCTAACTGGGACCCTTCAAACGAACAAAAATATATGCATTGTTGGACTAGAAGTACCTTCTGGGTAAAACATCTATACTATGGAGGAGATCCTCACCTGGATATCAGAAAATATCAGTAATGAAACTGTAACGGGAAATATCAGTATCAACTGGCAAGATCTGATGATCGACTCCCACACTAATAGCGTAAACCTCTCTGGTTTTGTCCAGCTCGTTACCAGTGCCACCCGTATGCATAATAGCAGTACCCTAGGTGTAATTCTTGACTGGATACTAGTTTGTAATCCTGACAAATATTCTAATCCCTACGCTCTACCCAATGCTCTTTAGTGACCACCTGCCCATATTCATATATAGAGCTGCACCACAAATTACAAGAACCCACATGCACAAAACCACCAGAAATATCAGGAACTTTGACCAACAAAGGTTTAACGAAATCCTAAAACACACTAACTGGAATCCATTCAAAACACTGCCACTAGAAGATGTCCTTGAGTATTTCAATGTGTTTCTAAATACTCTTGGCAGCCTAGCCCTCCTCCTCACCAAAAGAATAAAAACTAACCATGTTCCCTGGCTAACAAAAATACCAAACAACATTTAAAAGATGGAGATAAAGCCTGGAAGGAATGGCACAATAACGAATCTGATGCTAATTTAATTAAATATAAATGGTTATGAAACAAAAAAGAACAAAAAAACACTCACTTTTTTCCAACCAGCTGGCAAACCAGAAAAATGGCCCAAAATAATTTTGAAACTGCATCTCCAGCCTTGCTACCCCATGTTCTAAACAAACTCTATTACTATGCCCTGACAAAGCTGCTCAAAGATAGCCAACCTTTTTAACTCTCATTTTATAGATAGCATAAGCAAACTGTTAACAAATCCCACTACCACAACTACCTCAAGCCCCATCTCTGATTCCCCTCCACCTTTTTATTTTACATTTGGTTACCGGGAAAGTCTGACTGGACACAAGCACTTTTTGAGTGGAGGTCCGGGAGCATGGGGAGAAATGCTCCACATATTGCAAAGACTAGATTTAACATAGTACAATTTTGTAGTTTCAGAAGAGTATAACAATTGCATTTTCATTTACAAGAAGCCATTTATGATACAAAATATTAAGTGATAACCCAAGGTAAAGAAAAATAAGTTTACACTGATTATAGGAAGACACCCTTATCTCATGACTCCTGCACAAACAAACAAACAAAAAAAACCTTCACCTCCTCAAGAAATTAGTACTGCATTTTCTGTCTTCTTTTTCTCTTAAACCTGTCCCTACCTGTCTCGTTTAAAAACTAAAACCATGCTCCTTCTCCTTTGACAGCCTCCCCCCTGAATACTTAAAACTTGTTGCAGAAGCCATAGCATATGCTGTCAACATCCTTATAAATCTCTCCATAGCAGAGTCCAATGTCCCTAACCTCTGGAAAAAAAATCTATCATCACCCCTTTACATAAAGGGGCAACTCCAGTGAACTGTCCAATTCTCGACCAATCTCCATCCTCTCTCCTTTTTCCAAACTCTTGGAAAAATGCATACATAGGCAATTGCTTCACCATGTCATTCAAAACAAAATAATTACCCCTGCTCAGCATGGTTTTTGCCCTTCACACAGCACCACCACTGTCCTGTTCTCCTTCATGAACACTTTGCCCAAATCCACTGAGTTTGGTAATATCATCTCTGTTTTACTACTAGACTTATCAAAGGCATTTGACACAGTGTCCCACAACAGACTTCATCAGCTGTCCATTGTAGAATGCACCCCACCATCCCCCCAAGTGTTTTGCAAGCTACCTATCCAACCACCAACAGTACATTTAAATGGCAAAATAAACTATCCCACTATCAAACCAGTACAACTGGGGTACCACAAGGGTCCAAACTTGGACTCTTACTAGTCATTGTTTTCACCAACAACCTTCACACCTCATCACCCCTTAGCTATATTATCCAAAACGCAGATGACACTACCATAATTTCCTCCTCTAGTGATGTACAACTTCGCCAGCAACTCACCCAAACCACCTTTACCTCAGTAGAGACATGGCTAAGAGAAGCTCAGCTACTCCTAAAGCCTAAAAAAAAAAAAAAAAAAAAAAATCTTGCTATTCCCAGCAAAACCAATCTTATCCGATTTTAAAATATTCTCTAAGTATAACACAGAAATTGGGACTGTTCCTACAGCTAAGCAACTAGGTATTAAAATAGACAACAGATTTAACTTTTGAACACCACATCTGCAATAGCATTTAAAAAAATACACATCAAACTAGGAACACTATAGGCAAAAAAACTTTCTTGGATAACTCCACCAGAAAAACCCTCACCAGCACCTATTTGCTCCCCTCTGTCTTATATGCAGCCCCCTTGTACACAAATTTGCAATCTTCTCTTAAAAACAAGCTCCAATCCTGTTACCATAAAATTGCCAAATTTGCTACAGGCTACTCCTACCATTCCCATCACTGCCTAGCTCTGAAAGAACTAAACTGTCTCGAACTCACACACCACCTAAACCTATTTCAGCTGTCTTCTGCACAAGTAAAATGATATTTACAGCTGATAGTTTCCCAGCCACCAAATCTGTCCTAAAACCCTAAATCTCCACCAGAGCCTTCCACTCTGAAAACAAATGACTCCTAACCATCTACATTCCAAACAAAAGAGCTGGACAGTGCCTGTACTGTCATGCTACCACCAAGCTCTGGAACTCTCTGCCAACATAACTACTTGTGTGTTCCTTTTTTTCCACCCTCCTAGTAAAAACGAACCATTGAGTGCTTTAAAATTTTCAAACATACCCTAAAACACATTTTCTTTGTAATCAGACTTGGCACTGCTCCTTCCCCTAACAGGTCAACTCCAGCCACTCTCTAGGGCCTTTCCTTTCCCCTAGACCATGAATTTCATCCACTAACCATTACAATATTGAACTAAAAGTTTGTGTTTCTGCACCCTTAACTATTCCCATCCTATACCACAGTTCTTCTAACCATATGCTTGCTTTTAATATTCTGACCCTCACTCTTTACCTGAGTCCTACCTGATTACAACTTTTTTTAATCTACCACATAACTTTTATTTAGTATTGCCTGTCTAGTACATGTTTTATTATTGTATCTACTTTTGTGTACTTATTTAGTATTCATTATGTATTTAATGTGTGCTTTAATACTTGGCAATTTACTTGTTCATGTGTAAGTATCTTGACTTTCCTGTATCATTTGGAGCTTTTCTCCCCGGGCCTCTGTGGAAAATGGGTTCTTGACTCAGTTGGACTTTCCCAGTAAATGTTAAAATAAAATAAAATAAATATAATGTTGACCAAGGGCTCTGGGTACGGTTCCTGAACCCCTTACTCCATGGTAGAGCTGTTAATGCAATTGCTAAACTGTCTGATATTGGTTGATTGATTGAATTATGATTGTGTAAAACAATGTTTACTGGATTGTTTTAAATTAACTCCTGAATTGTATAGAAAAAAATTTTGTGAACATAGATGCAAGGCAGATGAACTGCGGTGGTGGTGCTGCGGTAGCGTTGTCGCCTCACAGTTAGACGTTGCCCATTCGATTCTCCATTAGAACATCTTCTGTGTGGCGACATGCGTGAATGGGTGTTCCTTCATTGAAGGTTGTGCGTTAGGCCCGGCAAGCCAGCACTTAAAAATCTACTGCCAGTCATTAGCGGACGGAGTTCCACTGTGGCGACCCCTAACCGGGAAAAGCCGAAAGACGCAAACAAGATGCAAGGCAGATGAAGGTGCCATGTGATTATATTGCTGATTTAAGTACTTACTTTCATAGGTGGGTGAGTGGTTGTCAGGTCACCAATTTTGAAGGACTGGCAGACTGTTTGGTGAGGGAACAAGCTATCAGCACTTTGCCTGAGGACTTGAAGATCTGATTGGCAGACCAAGAGTGCAACTCTGCAAATGAGCTGGGGATAAAAGGGGATCTCTGCTTGGCAAGAGGGCACAACTGCATAAGAAAGGAATACACAGTGGTACACATGGACATAAGGGAATCCATGGGTAACAGCCTAAACCACTCCAACAGATTTCACCAGTAACAGGGGAAGCCACTAGTTCAAGCACATGGTCAGGATCAGGGATTAGATGTTTCAGATGTAGTCAGAGGGGCCATGTACAGTTGTCCATTGAAGCAAGGTGCAAAACAAAAGGTCAGGGAGTCAGCAAGTGGGAAATGACAGAATGCTAGTGGTAAATTGTCTGGAAACAACAGAGGAGCCAAATTATCACCAACATTTGTATCCTATCTTAGTGGATGGAAGACAGACCACTGCTAAGAGAGAGACAGCTTCTAATATATCCATTGTGAGGCCTGCAAAGTTTAAGGAGGAGCAGTACTTGGTTGGATGGTCCACACCAGTCAGAGCTTTGGGTGGGACCCCTTTCCATATACCTTTTTGCCAGGGTTCGTTTTTACTAGGAGGGTGGAAAAAAAGGAACACACAAGTAGTTATGTTTGAAGATTTCCCTGCAGATGTTTTAGTAAGGAATGATTTTAATGCTGTAGTACCTTGTGTGCATGCATTGACGCACAGTCAAGCTTGGAGGCAGACGCGTGGGTCTGGTAGCCTGTGGGAGACCCAGACAGATCCTGTGCCTGAAGCTGGGACAGGTGATGTGGTTACTTCAGGGAGGAAGTTACCTTGTAGCAGTGAGCCTGAAGGTGAACCACAGCTGCTGGTAGGTACTGGTGTTCCTGTGGCCATGGTGTCTGCAAGGACAGAGGTGAGTGGTGGTATCCAGGGTGTCAGTGAGGCACCATTGACAGTGGATACTGGCCTTTCTGTTTAAGGGGAACTGGGTAGGGTCACAAAAGTAGAGTTGAGACAGGCTCAACTTACAGACCCTACATTATATGGTGTGAGAGATGTAGCCAAGGAGGCACCTGATGCTCAGGGAAGAAGGGAGTCTGTATACTGGAACAAAGGGGTACTGTACAGAGATTAGACGCCTGAGGGAGGGCTAGAGGGTGAGGTAATACGTCAGTTGGTAGAGCCCAGAGCCTACCGTCTGGCATCTGCAGCCATAGCCCATCCCATTCCTTTTGCAGGTCATATGGACATAATGCATACCAGGAGACGCATTATGCAGAATTTTTATTAGCCTGCGATTGCAAAAGATGTTACAGGTACTGCATGACCTGTGAGCAATGCCAAAATATAGGCATGAGGCAGGGACATTTATTTATTATTTATTTATTTATATTTGTTGACCGGGAGTGTCCGACTGGACGTAGGTCCATTTTCAGTGGTGGCCCGGGGAGAAAAGCTCCACAGTTAAAATAGACAGTAGTTACATTGGATTACATAGCAATTACTTACAACATATTTACAGATGAAGAACATAGTACATCAGTAGACAACTAGAATCTTTATCTGTGAAGTACATAACCGACATTAACAAATGTTAAAATAAGAAGTTCCTGCTGTATAAGTACTAGGCTTATCAGCATCTGAGCTTGCTATAATCAAGGTAGTTAGTGGAATGGAAAGAAAGGTAGTGGTTGGATGGGGTGGATGATATTAGAGTGGGAATTGCAAGGGCATAGCCAGCATGTTTTTAGGTGCACTTTTAGTAAAGTTTTGAAGTGGATGCATGATGGTACGGAGGTAATTATGGGTGGGTGGGAGTTCCATAATTTGGCTATGGCGCAAGAGAGTAGTGCTTCACCAGCAGAGTTATTGGCTTTAGTGATCTGCAAGTGATTTTTGTTGCTGGATCTTAGTGGTCTGGTGGTGTGATAGGGTTGGAGTAGATTCTGGAGGGATGGGACATTTAGTGGATGGTTTACTAGTTTGTGGGCGAGTGAGAGTTGATACCATTGAAGGAGTTGAGGGAGTTCAAGCCAGCCCAGTTCAGCAAGTGAGAGACAGTGGTGGCTATGGTAGGATGCCCCTGTGGCGAATTTGGCAATTTTGTTGTAGCAGGTCTCTAGCTTGTTTACATCACATTGCCTTAGGTTGGTATATATTGGAGAGGCATAAAGTAGGGTGGAGATAAGGTGGGAATTTTCTATTGAAATCTTTGCTGCTTTGGTGAGAAGATGCTTATTTCTGTATAACGCTCCTAGTTTTTTGTGGACTTTTTTTATGGTCATGAATATGTGAATGTCAAATTTTAGTTTGTCTATTTCCACTCCTAGCAATTTGGTGTGTTCAGTTGGGTATATAGTGGTGTTGTCTTTTGCTGTAATGTTAAAGTGAGAGTTGTTTTGAGTATGTTTGGTGGGTTGGAAGATGAGTAGTTTAGTTTTTTTGGGTTGAGTATTAATTGGGCATCGGATAACCATGTTTCAACAGAGGAAAAGGCTTCCTGTGTGACTTTTTGCAGTTTGGGTAGGGACTGGGCTGAGCAGATGATGGTCGAGTCATCTGCGTATTGTATGAATGTGCCATGTGTGGTGGCAGAGGCTAGATTATTTGTGAAAACAGAGAAGAGTAGGGGTCCAAGGATGGATCCTTGGGGGACCCCTATGGAGACAGGTAGTTGGGGAGATATGTCATTCTGCCATACAATGGATTGTTGGCGGTCAGACAGGTAACTCTGAAACCAGTTGGTGACTGATTGTGAGAAGGATAGGTTATTGAGGACAGAGATAAGTTGTTTGCGTGGGACCATGTCAAATGCTTTAGATAGGTCTAGGAAAGTAGCAGAGGAGAGATAGCCATTGTTTTTATGCTGAAGGATAGTGTTAGTAAAGGAGAGTCAGGCAGTGGTGGTGCTATAGTTTGGTCGGAAACCATGCTGAGTATTGGAAAGGAGGTTGTTAGTAAGGAGGTAGTCTGAGACCTGAGAGTGTATGCATCTCTCTAGTATTTTACATAAAACATCATTATGTTAACATGATACAACTTATCATGATAGGGAGGCCCTGGTGGTGAGTATTCACATTGGATGGCAGGAGGAGTCTGAGGGGATATCTGGTGACTGACCTTCTCAGTAAGGCTTGCACTGACACTTCTGTGGGAGAGGTAGCAATATCTCAGCGGCTATCCCTATTCAAGTTAAAGAAATACGAGCAGTTTTACAGGAATTTGGGGGCATGTTCGCTGGGAAACCTGGGTGTACTCGGTGTAGCACCATGTGGATACAGGACCCCAAAGGCCTATCAAGCTCCTTATAGGGTGTCTGAGTGAGTCAAACAGACTTTGAAGGAGGAGATAAAGTAGATGTTGGAGTTGGGGTAATTTAGGAGTCCAGTAGTCCTTGGGCTTCCCCTGTAGTATTGGAAGAAAGATGGTATTGTAAGATTCTGTGTAGACTACTAAAAGGTTAAACAGTTATACAGATTCAGGTGTGTACCCCCATGTCTAGAACAGACGAAGCTTTAAAACAGCTAGATGGGGCTAAGTATCTGACCACTATTGGTCTAACCAAGGGATACTGGCAGGTGCCCTTGACTCCCATTGCTAGAGAGAGGGCAGCTTTTGTAACACCTTTTGGATTATATGAGTTTACAAGGATGCCCTTTGGGATTAAGAATGTCCCAGCAACTTTCCAGAGGTTAGTAGAGCATAGCTTATTAGGAGCAGGAGATTATGCTCTCACTTTCTTTGGACAATATTGCCATTTACAGACATTCCTGACAACAGCACTTTCAACATGTCAAGGAGGTCTTGGGTAGATTAAAAAGGGCAGGGTTGACCCTAGTAAGTGTCAGGTGGGTATGGCAGAGGTCTCCTACCTAGGACATAGGGTAGGGAGTGGCAGGATTAGGCCAGAACCTGCCAAAGTGGAAGCTATTCAGGTGCGGCCTGTCCCTGTTCTTAAAAAGCAGGTGAGAGCTTTCCTAGGGACAGAGGGGTACTATAGGAAATTTGTGCCCAACTATAGTAAAATAGTTGCACCCCTTACGGATCTAACATGGAAAAACAAGACAAAGTTGTATGGACCACAGATTGTAAGCAGGCATTTCAGAAGCTTAGAGGCTTTGGGAAGACCCTGTGTGTTAGCCAGTCCAGATTACAGCAGGGAATTTGTTGTACAGGTGGATGCTTCAAATTATAGGGGAGGGAGCCATACTCGGCCAAGTTTCCTCAGAGGGAGAAGAACATCCCATAGTATACCTTAGCCATAGGCTGCCACCCAGGGAGGAATGTTATGCAGCTGTGGAGAAAGAATGCCTAATCATAGTATGGGCATTACAAAAGCTTCAGCTTTACTTAAATGGAAGAAAATCCACTGTGGTTACAGACCATAACCCTTTAACATGGCTAAACAGAGTCAGTAAGCAAAATGCCAAGTTACTGAGGTGGAGCATAGGGCTACAGACATATGATGTGAGAGTGCAACATCATAGTGAGATCAGAAATGTTAATGCAGATGGACCGTCAGGAAGGGATATGAGTTGATAAATTTTCAGTCAGCCCCATTTTTCTCAAGCAACACTTTTCTAGGGTCACTTTATAATCTGGCTTGAGTCTTTAAGGGGGGAAGAAATGGGATATTGGATGTTGTCTGTGCTGGCATGACTGGCTGGGGTATTGTAGATACTTGTAGATGATTGTAGGTTGCCCTTTGTTGTGTATGTCAGAATGACTAGCTATGGTTTTGTAGATAAGTTTGTGTGTTTTGATTGTTGCTTTGGTTTGTGTGGGATGTTTGAGTCGAGCAGTGTTCTGACTGACCATGTACTTGTTTTTTTAAAAAAGAATTTTGAATGTAGGCTATCCCAGTCAGCTGACCTAGATGTGATGCCATCGTGTGCCAGAGCTGAAAGGAAAAGAATCTCCACAGCAGCTGTTTTGCTTACTTGATATGAGAGTAAAAGTCTCTTAACAGCTTTCTGTGAGTTTTAAAAAATGTACTGTAAAATCAGGTTCTGAGTCGAAGCTTAGTTGTTGTAGTTGCTCAGTTGTTGTTTTCCAGAGCTGTTCAGCAGTAATAGTAGGAGTTGTTATTCCAGTTGCTGAGGATCAGACAACAGCCTGAAGAGTGGGCATACATTCTTACCTTGCCTGGCAGAAGTAGGAGCATCATCTTGCCTTGCTGAGTTAATTAGATTAGATTAGACAGGAACAATTAATCTTTAGATTGTCAGAAAAACTCTTGTTACCTAATTATCTGTATGGAATCTATCCTAGAGTGTTATTTTCATAATTCCTGTGTGTGAAACTGTGGTTTATTAAAATCGGTTATTCAGTGTATACACGTTTTAAATAATTTTATTTGTTATTAAATATTTTACTACCTTTTATTGTGGCTGGTTATTTTAGAATTAATAACCTGACATTGTTTATGCTTATTGTGATAACACCAGGGCCACTCTGAAAAGATTTACTGCTTGGATTACATGTTACCATTTATGTCCATATTTGTTTTACCCAATATAATTGAACACCCCTTTTGAAGAGTATTGTGGTATTTGACTGGTGGCAGCCATTATCTTGTAATTTGGGAAAGAGGACATAGCAGGTAGATCTGTGCCAGTCTTTACCGAGAATGTTTGTATGGGTGAATATCCAATATTCAAGAGTGAGTGTGTCAAATATGAAAAACTGGAATGTAGTGCTCTGCAGTGGTTATTGAGAAGACTCATTTGGGTACCTGGAGTGAAGAATATAGTCCAGTTCCAGGTTTGGAGCCTGTTCCTGGTGTACTCTTAGGGGAAATTGCATATTTCTATCCCTGCTTTCAGTGATGCTCCCTTACCGGAGGCAGAAGTGAGGATTGAGGCTCCTTAGTTACTGCCATGGGTTTAAGTGGGGTTGTAACAAACTGCAGTGGTGATGCTCCATACAACGTTGACCCTGCCATGGGCCTGGGAAACTATAGACCTATTAGCTTGACCACTCTTATTTGTAAAGCCGTGAAATGCAACAGATCTGTCCTTGTAAATTATAATACCGGAAACATTATTGGGCCAGATCCACATTAGTTTGGCTTTGTCAAAGGGATATCTTGTCTACTCATTTTATTTAACTTCTTCGCAAAGATCACATGGACTGTAGACTGCAGTCCTACATATTACGTAATTTATTTGGATATGACCAAAGCATTTAATACTGTACCCCATACTGACATTTGTTAATCAGCAGAGTATCTTAAATGTAGATCCAGATGTAATGAAGTGGATAGCCAACTGGCTGAAGGATGAAATCCACATAGTCAAGGTGGCAGGCACTTTCTTGGGAGAGTATGAAGGTAAATAGATGTGTGCCTCAGGGTCCCCTGTCTTTTTGACATCTACTTTTCTAGTCTCCAGATTGGGAGTCATTAACTTTGGTTGACTAAGTTTGCAAATGACTTCAAGCAGGGCATTATTGTCAAATATCCCTCTGTTACCCGTTCATTATGCAGGAGCTGTCATAAACAAGTGGTGTACAGAAAAATGTCTAAAATTTAAATGCAAAAAAAGAAAAAGTGTAGTATTGTCAGATTTGGTAAAAAAAAAAAAAAAAAACTTTATCCCGCAGTGTATTGTATAGTCAGTACCTCATTTTAGAATGATTACACAGTTAATTATCTTGGAAACTAGGTCGATAATTCCCTCTTCTCTGACTACCATGTTACAGCAATTGTCAGAAAAAATATTTCTGTTTAGACCTGCTTTTGCATATTAGTTTTGCTAAAAAACTTGTCAACATTCTTTATGCAACTTTAATTACACTAGTTATTGAATACAATACCTTCTTTTGTATTGTACATTTCTAGACATTTAAAGCAACTGGAAAGTGCCCAGAGGTTGCTGTTTGGAAACATTGTTGGCTATCCCTTTATTTAGTTACTTATAGGTTCTTGTGGGGTGATCTATGCCTTGTGCTCCATGCCATTAGAGACCACATCCTCACAAGTCAAATAACTTTACTAATGTTAGGATGAAAGACTTAAATCTGTACCAACACAAATAAATCGTGTTGAAGAGAATTTTATTACCATACACATACTCGCCCATGGAACAGACTTCTCTTGCAAGTTAAAACAAAGTGACACCCTAGCATCCTTCATTCTATTGATTCATCCAAGAGACCATTGAGGAGCATAGCCCAATGTCCCAGTTGCTCCAGAGCACTGTCTATTCAGTTGAGTTACTCAGTGTCACTCAATTGTCACATGAAAGCTGAGGGAATCGAACCATGTAGTACAGGAAACAATTCATTAAAAGCTCATAGACTTAATCATCTTGGCTAACTGTCAGACATAAAATATTAAAAATGGGTGATTGGATGGCTTCCCATAAATTTACTTGAGGACTGAGTGATTTTACCTTTCTTAAGAAGAAGTGCAACATGAGGTTGGGTATTGGCGAGGTGTAAATGGTCTTTCTGACTCCATTGCCATGTAATTCCTAAACTCCTATGTAGTTTGTGCTGCCCCTCACTCAAGGCAAGTTATGAATATGACCTGGTGGCTGTGCATGTGACCATGCATGACTTGAGGTGCCAAACCCTGAGAAATGTGTAGAAAGAAGTTGCCTCTGACCAAGCATGTGTTAAATGCAAGGAATGGTCATGAGTGGAATCGCACCTTTGCACAGAATGATACCATATGCAAACACAACATAATTGACTTACAGTTGGCTAAGTAGTTGGCGTCATTCCAGTGTAAATTAGCTTGGAACCAGATGGACTCTCATTCCATGGCTTCTGCATATTGGCTAAGGCCACAGCTGCTTCACAGTACCTTTTTTTTTTTAATGTTAAGTTCAACTACTGGACATCCCATCATGTTTTGACAGTGCTACAGCAATTCCAGATTCTAACCATATCAGGATGTAGTCTTGATAATAAATTGCCTGATCTGATACTCTCCTAAAATTGGAACACATTCATGTCAGTGTCATAAGTGAGACTTTGTTTTTACTTTAAAGACAGCAATCCATCCATACTCTAGTTTAGTACTTATCAGACATTTAGGCCTAGGGACAGCTGTGGGGTGTCTCCATTTTTGTCTGAGGTGATATCGCCTCCAGACAGATCCCCTAAAATCCACAGAACAAAATGAAGTCCAGCTTACCCCTAACAAGACAAATTATAAATTTTATATCGTGCTGTAAGCCACTCCATCTCTAGAATACCATGAGAGATTTTAAAGGTGCTCCCTGAATTATTCCTAACAAAAAATATCTTTTTGTTGGAGGATTTCAATTAACTTTGTATAGTTGCTTACCTGCACCTCAGAAACTGGCTGTGCCCACAGATTTGTGGACTTAATAATTGAACATTCCTACTAACAAATGACTAACCAGCCTCCTGGGACATTCTGGACCTGGTCCTTACCAACATAGCTCCTCGGTGTACTATAAAAGTAGTCTGTCCTTCACTTGTCAAGTCAAACCACAGATTAGTAACCTTCTCCTTTAAAGTTGTAAACCATGCCATGGTAAACACCCTTTTGGATTTGGAGATTTTAAACATACAGATTTACTTAAATTCCTCAATGAGCTCTCCAAGTTTGATCAGTCTAAAAAGTCCCCATTAATCTTCAGCTGTCACTTTTACAGTTGGGAGTAGAACTCACTTGTGTGAATGTAGCTCTAGCAGACCCCGTTAGAACCAGCTGTTTGAAATTTAGAATTCCACAGTGGAGTTCTTGCAGCATAGATAAACTCTTTAACAAAACAAATAGGCTTTTAAAGTTTTCTAAGAAATTCTAAAGCTACCAACATTAAGGACAGTGTCATAAAGGTCAGCAAGGAACTTAGAAAGATCATCAGGATGGCCAAAGCAAAACGTGAAATGTAACATTAGAAGTCAAGTATAATCACAAATTCTTCTTTATAAAGTAAAACTAGCACCAGAAGCCCAATTATAATTGCAGACCTGTCTTTAATTACATTAGGAAACTGAGAAACAACATCAAACAGTAGACTGAGCTAATACTAAATAACATTATTTATGCTGGCTGTAAAGATGCAAGTAAATTAGAGACAGGTTTAGTATCATAGTTATCCCAAAAGCAAGTCATAGAAATTCTACAGATCTCCCAAGTCTCTTGCACCCCTTAAGATTGTCTTGGAGCAGATCCTTGCTGTGCTGTCAAAAACTAGAAGTTCATGGACCCAGACATCTGACTAGCATGCCCTCTCTGAACACCCCCTGCACTTGTTTACCTTGAATCTTAACCACAGGGTTTGTCCTGGAGGTACAGAAAACTGCTATTGTAATTCCTCTTCATACAGTGGTCCCTTCCACAGACACTGTGAACTAAAGATTCATCAACCTAGCTAGCTTGATTTACAAGGCCGTGAAACATATTACCTATGACTTCATAAAGTGTGATTTTCAAAACATAATTAATTTGGACCTGCAATAGTTTGGTTTTGTCAAGGGTTGGACATGCTTGCTTAATTTCGTAAATTTCTGTGAGAATGTCACAGAGGCAGAAGATAGTGGTCATTCAGTACACTATTCATATTTGGATCTGGACAGGTCTTTCGACTCAGTGCCCTATGCTGATAGGTGCAGGACTGGCTGTGTAACCCAGGGCTTTGTGTAGAGATCCCCTTCATTTTGGCATGTGCTTTTTCGACCTCCTTTCTGTAAACCTCAGTTAACTAGAGTCACTGGTGACTGTAAGGCGGGTGTCATACACACCATTCTTATTACAGGGTGCTGCCCCCGGAAAGAAAACCCCTTCTGAGGGATCAGAATTATACTCTTAGAAGCAACCAAGATGGCATTTTTACACTCTCCAGACCTAGATTTAAATAAGCCATAGATGACAAAGCCCTTTCCAGAATAGGGCCAACACTTTGGAACCACATAATAAATGAAGTAAAGAATAACCTCACTTTAAAGGATATCGTTTTTAAGTCTTCACTGATTTTTTTTTTTTTTTTAAGGAAGCCAAATGCTCATGCTTGAGTAGTACTGGCTAAGACAGTTTTAGTTGAAATGTTAAGCTAACTCTACTAGCATAATGCATTACTATGTGTATTTATCTGATAGCCCTAGGGCCTATACAAGCCTAGCCATAACAATTCCCTGGATGTTTCTTCCCACAATGTTTACTTCCCTCAACCCCTGTCTAGCAGGGCGACTGACATGATCCCCGGGGTGAATTTCCTATCTAGTCATCAAGGTTCCTTTTGAAGAGTGCCAAGGAGGTGCTCTGCTTGACATGTATGGGCAGTCTATTCCAGAGTATGGGGGAGTCTCTGGGTCAGGAACCTATCCCTCCAGCATGTTTTGTTCATTGTGATGACAAGGTTTAGATCCCTGGAGCGTGTGGCTCTGAGGGATTGGGATTTCTTTAAGTGGAGCATGTCCAACAGCTCAGGGTTTGACATGGCCTTGTATGTTAAGCAGAGATCGTAGACGATATGCCACAGAGTATAGCTGGAGTTTTTTTAGATGGTCAGCATATGGCATCTGCTTTAGGCCTGTGATTCTTGTAGTGAGGTATTTCTGCAGCCTTTCCAGCTGTTGCAGATGTCTTGTGAGGTACATACCAAACGGGGCGTTATACTCTATAATGGGTCTAATGAGGGATGAGTACAGTGGGACAACGACCTCCTTTTTTCTGGATGAAAAGCCTTTTGTTATGAGGTGTGCCACACAGAAGGATTTCCTGACTGTTGTGCTGATGTGGTTATCGAAGGTGAGACCACTGTCCACCTGTGTCCCTAAGTCTTTCATCACACTTTCAGTGTTTAGTGTACTGCCACCCATGTGGTAATTCATGGGTACATGTTTTTTTTCCAAAGGGGATAACTATGCATTTCTTGGCATTAAGCTTGAGCCCATGGCTGTGGCACCAGGCATCTGTTTCTTTAAGGCCCTTTTGTAGAATATCCACATCATTTGGGGATTCAATAATGGCTCCCAGTTTGCAGTCATCTGCGAACTTTGATCTCGTTGATCTTTATACATTTCTAACATGTATATTTCATTCATAGCACGTCTGCTGTATGTAGTAGGTAGTTTTTACATTGTGTTGTTTAAAGCATATAGCCTGTATGTAATACAGAAATCAAAAAATACTTTTTACTTTCTGCAGCTTAACCACCGTTATTTCTGTTGTAAATTGATTACGTAATGACTATGTATACAGTCATCACCTTTATTTCTGTATCTGGGTTGTGGCTAAAAAGTGTGAGAAGACAAGCCCACTTACCCAATAAACAAATTGAAATAAACAAGTAAATACAGACTTGTTATGAAAGCTGTCCCTTACACACCAGTAGTGCACAACAAATTGCCTTAAACTGAATGCAAAAAAACTACAGTATAGTCATGTTTTGTAAACATCCTGTATTCAGTACATACAGTATAGCCAGTACTCCACTGTAAATGGGTTTGAGTTGACAACTCCCATTCATTCCACCACCATGGAGCAGAAGTATTCAGGAAATCTTTCTGTTTAGCCCGTGTAGTTTCTAAACACATCTCATCCAGGTCATAAGATGTTATCATCCCTTTGTATTCAGTCTTAATTAGACCAGTTATAGAGCAGAATAGCCATTCTGCATGTATCTAGTCAAACACTTTGTAACACTAGAAAGATTCTAAACGTACCTACCTAAATAGATTATTGGTCTAAAAACCTTTACCTACCAAGACAGGCTTGTACCTGTATCCCTGTACTCTGTCTTTTGCAGGTTCCTGTCAGGAGATCTTTGTCTTGCATTTCTTGCTTTCATATGTTGCTGGAACTCTTGCACCTCCACAAGTCAAGGATCTCCTGCAAACATGACTGAATAGAAGAACATGCTTAAAACAGTAAACTGGAGGCAATAAGCAGTGCCACAACCAGTGTAAAAGCTGAACCATGACTTTTATGTAAAAAAAAAAAAACTGAGCACTTTCGCCGAGACCGTGCTTGGCTTCATCATAGTTAACACAGTTAACACAATACATTTAAATATCCCTCCTGTATCTTGACATCACACTACCCACTATTGAAAATTCTTAAGACATGAATGAATGTTAATAGTTTCATTAAAATACAAACTAATGACTTTAAGAAATCTTTCTTTTTTCCGTGGTTGACAAAGTAGTGGATAGAGGTAGGGGTGGTGATCTTGAAACACGGTTAGAATACAAGGCAGTTGAAACTTAATGCCAACATTAAACTGGGTTTGAACAAAATGATTTTGGTGTTTCCTGTGTTAAAATTATGAGAGAGTCAATTGTGAATAGACCAAGACAGGGTTTAATGAATTGGATGTATAATTGTATATTAGTTGTATACATGCACACAATTCTACTTCATTCTTAAAGTCATTAGTTTGTATTTTAATGAAACTAATAGTGTTCATTCAATTTTTTAAGAGCTTTTTAACATTAAAGTTGTGATTCAGCTTTTACACTGGTTGTGGCACTGTTTCTTGCCTCCAATTTATTATCTCCCCAAACATTCAGAGTAAGGATTTAAACCTCAACTGATACATAAATAAAACACTTTGAAGAGAGAAATTTATTACACAGCTGTTGGCTGTCTGTTAAGCAGAGTGACAGAATTGCTTCCTTCAGAAATAATATTTGGATGGGTAACTGCAAATGCATCTCTGGCCTCGCATGTTTTGTCTTTCTGGAAGCAGGAAGTATGTATTCAGTATCGGCAAGGAGTAAATGGTCTCTTGGCTTACTTGCCTAGTAACTTCTATATTTATGTACATAGTTGTTCATCTGTTTTGATTTTAATGTGGTAACCCCTACTGGCCTATCTGGAAGTGTCTTTTTATTTATTTATTTATTTATTTATTTATTTATTTCAGAATAACCATAAAGTTGCAGTGTTAATGGTTCAATAGGTAGCTAACATGCCTTTTGTGCTTGAAGATCAGAATGCAGTGGGTTCTATTCTCACAGTGGGTAATTGGATTCATTTTGCAGTACTGACACTGTAGTGCAGCATAAGGGGGGAATGCTGCACTCCTGAGTGAGACGTCCTTCGAGTGAGACATTAAACTGAATCCATTTGCCTGAGTTGGTGGTAGCTTAGGTACATATGAAAGACCCTACTGCAGTTATCCCCCTGGCCAAATTTCTTCTAGTAAGTATGACTGCCTTTTTGTGCCTCCCCTGAAAAGGGAACACTGACCTAGTGGGACTAACTTGGTTGACAGAGAGTAAACAAAGTACTTAAATATTGGCTACATAATAGTAGTAATCAGTAGATTATGGATAATGACCAGTATGAATACACTGTTACTGCATTATCAAAAAGTAAATGAAATATCAGTAGGTAAAATCAGTAAGAAGAACAGAAAGAGACCATTCATGACATGCAGTAGTTATTGAAGCTTATGTACCTGTTTGATTCTTTGTTTATTGATGTTTAATTCTGGTTGTATAGCTGTGTTTTTCTGGAATCACCTCAGGCTCTGGCAGTGTATTATTTGGCTTAATAAGCATCTGTTTGAAAAACATTTCTTCTGACCTTGAATCACCCACCCACTAGCTGCTACTTTAGTACTCTTCTTTTTCTACTGCCTTCCTGTTAAAGTCCTTCCTTCCCACTTGCACTGTGGTAAAAACTCATAGCCATATCATATTGTATCTTTTATTTTCTCTTACACTGTGTATATGACAAGCCCCAAATGTGTTCCTTCTATTTATTCCAGCTTTTCCAGGCCCTTCACCATCTTGGTGTTTCTCTGTGGATTGCTGTTTACCTATTTAGTCTTTATTGTGTAGTCACCTTATCTGGAAACACCTTATCTGGACATAGTGCTACAGGTGCAGCTTTTCAAGTGCCCTTTAAAGTGAGTTTTGCATCTCTTTCTTTTGGCCTTCACTTCTGCCGTTGTACACTGCATTGCACACCTTGACCTGAGGGTGGTTATTTCATCATTCTTACCATACCCTATTCTTTCAATAGTCTAATACAAGCCTTCTGTGGATAATTTATGTAATTCCATGCACCAAAGTGCATGATCTTTATACTTTTTTCAGTAATTTCCAGTATATCCCTTTGCAAGTTGCACCAGGTCCCACTTGAGATTGAGTTCTCTGTCCAATTTGACTTTACTGTCAACTCTGTGATATCTGACAAAATATAGCTAAACAAGACAATTTCTAGCACTTTACATTGCTGCAGTCCTCTGGTTATCTTTTTACCAGATAGTCCCACCCCTCAGCTGTCGCTGCAGCCACCCACAGTAGAACACAAAAAGCTTGCTGTTATTTCAGTGTATAGATCTTCCTGGGGGACCACACTTATTAGTGGCATGTTCCTATTGGTATGATAACCCAAGAGGATAAGCTTGGGGATATTTTGGTGGTTGCTGATGGTGGACCTCCTCATTTCAGATATGAAAGTTATGCATTTATTTTTATTTTGTATTTGTTAAACATTACTACGTTAACTAACATGATATTAGCTCTGGATGAGCAGCTTCTTCCTCATTAGCATACTCGCTCTCCTTCCTCTTACATCAGTGTAAACATGGTCAAGAGTAGTATTGGTGGCAATTTTTTTGTTCCTTGTCCACCATGACACAGCATAACGTCTCTGAATAAGAAGCTTGCCAGCAGAGTATTGTGAGTAAAAGTGGAGAGAATTATAGCTTGGGAAAATTTCAGATTATGTGCTGGTCAAAGCCCTGTGGAAGTACGCCTTCCACCTCAAGGAAAGCTTATGAAGAAAGTTAATCTGATTTAGTAGACTTGCATTGAAGCCACATAAGGTTTAAATGAGCAGAAAGGGAAGATGGTACTTTAAGTAGGGCAGGAGAAAATTTAACTAAGATGTGGTACAGGATAGTGAATAGAATGTGTCCATCTTGTTACACCTATAAGATGATTCTTTTTTTTTTTATAGTAAGTGAAGAAATTCTACATCAATTGCTACTTTTAAAACCTTAAAAGACATTAGTAATGGCACTAACCCATAGTCTGATGTTAAGAGGTGACCTGGGGATGGAAAAAAATGCAAAAGTACAGTCCTGACATAATGAATATAAAAAAATTCTGTTTCTTACCTAGAATTGTAGGAGACTGTATCTCGTCCTGGATTTAATATCCCATTGATCCCAGTGCCTTATGTACAGCTGTAATTTGTATGCATTGCTGTGGACTTAGTGTGGTCAGTAATGAAATCTAGCAATAAGTATCAATACATAGTAGTAGTAATCCACCACTGAATTTCCAGAAATGTTGGCGTTACACATAGGTAATGCTAACACTGTTGCCAGAGAAGTGATTATTATTTTCCAGAGAGTGTATTCCTAAAGGCACACTTACTGGCTATGATGCTCCCTAGAGGTATTACATCAGTTATGCTGATGACTTCGTCATGAAGCCTGATAGATTAGTAAGTGAAACGCTGAAATCCATGCTGTGGAAATTTATTGACATGGATGTGAAGCTCTGGGACCAGTTTTTACTCTACTTACTGTTGGCTATAAGAGAGGAACCACAAAGGACTTTCCAAGATGGCTACACACTGAGCAACAGCTTCACTTCAGCTCTCCCAGTATGAAAAAAGAAATGAAAGACAAGGGCCAGGAATGTCACTTTTTTACTACATTCAGTTACACACTAGCAACTACACTGCCTGGATGCCAGCAAAAATGAAACTTCGAGAGCCTGAAAGAAAGTCTTGTAGCAAAGGTGAAGAGAAAATGGTGGTGACTGGGAAGAATCCTGCAGCTGTTTGGCAAAAAGCAGTTCAAGTTCCAGCTGTGGTGCAAGGCATGCCTTCCAGTAATTTAGATTAAAAAATAAGTCAGATGTGCTCAGAGCTGGTAGTGAAGGAGTATATCAACTGAAATAACAAAAGCCTGGAAAAATGGAAGATGCTTTAAACAGATATTCTGATGAGCTGATAAAACTGCAAATATCAGAGGCAGAAATGTAGGAAAGGCTGTCTGAGTATAAGACTGCTCAAGAAGAGACGTTTCAAAAAATGGTAGAATTGGAGGACAGAACATGTGCGGAAAATTTGAGATTTTCTGCTATACCAAGGAAACTAGAAGTTTTGTAAAATGTGACATAGGTTCAAACAAAAACAAGAAAAACTATATAAAGGATTAACCTGCTAAACCTTAATAGGAACATGCATCACAAAAGCTGGAAATTGACATTTAAAAAAGCTGTGCTATGTAATAGGTGGGAATAATGACTTCTTATCATAATGGCGACACTTTTCAATTAGATTTTACTTTTCAATTTATCTTGGAATGTGGTCTCACATGTATAGATGAAAAGGAAAATATGTAAGTATGTTAAATGCAAAGTGTAAATAGCAGTGTCACAGGAGACACATTTGGAGAGAAGTGTGCATGTGAATTTGATGAATTTATTTTAGGGTGGATATTCAACAGAATATCAGAGGCAGAGTAAAAACAGGAGTACTTGCATTCATTGCTAGGCGAGCTCCAATACTGACAGAAGGGGGGGATTGTAATGGTAGGTTTGTGGCAGTAAGGGGCTGCTGGCAAGGGATGAGGATTACACTGGCATGTATTTGTATTCCACCTAAAACTGCTATTATGGAGCTTAAGAAATTTTTGGGAGAAATAATTGGTTTTCAGAGGGAAATATTATTTATAGGTGAAAACTGGAATTTGATTTGAAACTACAAGGATCACTGTGGGATGCAAAAAAAAGGAAAATGTAAGTAAAGCGGGCGCATTTCTGAAGAAATTTATGAAAATATTTTAAATGGAAGACATGAATTCAGTAGTAGAAACTTGAGCAGAATTGCATTTTATTCTCAAAGGTACAATAACTGGACTAGACAAAATTATATTTCACAGGAGCATATGCATTTAATGAGAGCTTTGACACATCCGATATCTACAGTCGTGGCAATATTACCTTAAAATTAAATTGCAGATTAATGAAGCAAAAAACTAGACATTGCCTCTTCCCCTCCTACCTGTTAAAAGAGAGGAACTTATGGAATGGGTAGTAGAAATTATTTAAGGTTATTAGGGAAGATTGAATGTACTCCAGAAGTTATAGCTACTGAGAAGAATAAAATAAAGGTGGAGTTTAAAAACAGGGTAAGAAAAAAAGTGTGATATGGTTTAAAAGTAACAATAATTATTTAGAGGAGCTGGTAAAGGTTAAAGTATTGCAGAATATGAGGAATGTCACAGGAAAAAGAAAAGTTGCAACTGCAGAGTGCTGAAGAGAAAATAAAGGGAGTACCTGGATAATATGCATGAGTTTAGAAAGATTCCTGTCTACCAACTATTTTTGATAACTCCAGAGCACAATAGCTTTTCGCACAATGACGTAGGCAACAGTAAGTAGAACAGGTTGTTGCCAAACTTAGGGAGCTTATAACAATAAAAATAACCAGAGATCAGCGATGGTGTTAATATTTTCAAAATTTTATGAACGCAGAGAAATTGGGAAGTCAGCAAAAAACACAAATTGAAATATTTGTGGAAGACTTAAATATGGTTAGAGCTAGATGAGGCTCAACAATTAACAGTTAAGGTAGGAGAAGCGGAGATAAAAAAAATGGTAGTATGCAGGAAAGTCTATAGGAGTAGATGATATTTGGTGGAAGTTTGGAAGCTAGGAGTGAAGAAAGTGAAAAAGATCTGCAAGGCTTTGTTTAACGGCATTTTAGAAGGAGGGGAAGCACTAACAACCTGGAAATGTGCTGTAGTGGCTGTAATGCCTAAGGACAATAAAGCTTCATCGATCCAGCTTCATATAGGCCCATTTAAATTTTAAACCATGATTATGAAGTATTTGTCTATAATAATTAAAAGAATAGCAAAGGTGTTGCCAAAATTGATTGATATGGATCATTGTGGTTTTGTGGAGGGGAGGCAAACATTTGACAACATTAATAGAACAATGATGATCCAGAGGAAAGCCGAATGTAAGAAAATACTACTGGTGTTGGTGGTTTTTGATGTAGACAAAGCATTTAATAGAGTAAGCTGGGATTTTATATGTAGGGCAATGGAAGCATTTGCATTTCCTGGTACAACAATAAGGTTAAGTAGGAGGATATACGAGGGATCAGCAGCAAAAATCAAAGTAGAAGGGTTCCTTTCTGATGCGTTGTGTCTGAGGAGAGGAACAATGCAGGGGTGTCCTCTTTCCCCTTTGCTTGGATTATATTTAGAGCCATTGGCAAAGAAAATAAGGGACTCAGTAATTTGAGGCTATAATTGGTATGGTATACAAGAAAAATTGGCTTTATTTGCAGATGATATTATTTTGTACCTTTATGGAATCAGTAAAGGACATCTCAGTGTTTGGGAACATTCTGAGACAGTTCTGTTTTTTTGAGATATAAAATGAATGAAGATAACATGAATTGGTTCAGCAATACCCATATTTATGGGGACATGGTAAAATAAAGCATTTAGGAGTACATGTTTATAAGGATTCTGTTATGGCAGTTAAGGATATATGGGGGAAAAGACTAAAATATTAAGCAAGAGCATCCAGTTTCTCATGTTTTGTATTAAAGATGGTAAGATACAAGCAGTGAAATTTAGTCTTTTTAATTTTATATACAGGTCAGGCATATTTTTATAACCAAATTACAGGTTGAGGACAGTAATTAATAGATTTGAAGGATTTTATCTGGGAGGGAAAAGGGAAAGAGTTGATCCTTCCAATAGAACTAGGTGGTTTAGGATTTTAGAAGGCTGGAATTCAAAATGGAAAAGGATGATAATCAAACAGGGCGGTGTTCAAGAAATAGAGAGTCATGTATTCAGATTCTTATTCTTGTGGAGAATAACAACAACCACACATAATCATAAAATATCAGAAGGTATTCTAAGAACTAAGCCAACATGAGAGTGGAGAAAGGAGATTTTGCAGTAAGGATGACTGCAAGTAGAGGTGCAGAAAATGGTCGTTTGGGCTGGAATTTACTGGAGAAAACTGACAAAGGAGCCAAGATATTGGGAGGAAATAACTAAAGGAGGAAAGGTGATAGAGTTGTTTGAGGCCAAAATGATGTTTTGACTGCAGGCTAGAAACTGTCTTTCCTACCAAGGACTGATATTAGAGTATAGGCAAAGACAAAGGGATGGGGGAATCTTAAGTGAAAGACCTCCTTTGGTGGAATTTAGACAAATCTAGAACAGAAGCTGCTGTTAAAAAAAAGTAGGTAATTGCTAGGGCATGTAAAATATTGCATGATACCTATAAGAATCAGTCAGGAGGAGGTTAGAAAAAATTGGGAAGAGAGACTGGAAAAGCAATTTGCAGGAGAACAGCGGGAAGACACATGTATGGCTCCCAAGTATGCAACAAAGTCCAGAAGGTTTAGGATCATTGCTTGGAAGTATTTGCATAGGTATTTTATATTGCAAGTAGACTTCATAGAATGTTTCCTCAGTTAGGTAACAAATGTTGGAGGTTTGTTGGGGAAGAATGAGGTAACTGGGAACGTGTTTTGGGAATGTAATGAGTTGGCAGATTTAAAAAAATTCTGTACAGAGTATTCTGTCAGAAATACTGGATGTGCAAATGACTGTAACCAAGGATATGACTTTTTTGAGCTGGGACACAGGACCTGAATTGCCTGTACATAGTATGTTTTTGTTAAGTTTTTAATTTTGTTGACTACCAAAAAAGCAATTACTAGAAAATGAAATTCAGAAGTCTAAACCAACAGTATTTTGAAGTATTAAATATTGTAAAAGAGAGAAAAGAACTAGAGTTGGAGACCTTTCTAAAAGGGAAGAAACCAATTACAGAGATAAATGGAAATTGTGGTAATTACAAAAAAAGAAAAGCTATGTGATGTATAATGTATGTAAATGGGGAAAAATATTAATATGGTTTTATTTTGTTTCCTGTTAATGAATGTTTGCATGCATTTTAAGTAATAATTTAATAAAGGTGTTTAAAAAACAAAAGCAAGAAATGTGTGCTTTCAGAAATACCCTGGTGAATTGGTGAATTGTACTATTATTTCATGAATGAAAGGCAACAGCTACATTGAAGGTTATACTGAGATATTGCAGAGATCCATACTCAGAAATAGTAAACATACCTCTAAACCTGCAAGAATTATGGACAAAGGGAAAAATATTGGGCATCAATAAACATTGTTTTTTTAACTTAAGAAAGTTGCTAGCTCAATGCATGCTAACACAAAACCTATTTTCTGAATGCCATGAAGTATGTGACTCAAATATCTGTCTTTATATTGACTTCAGTTCTCATTCATCTCCCCCAAAATCACATATTTTATAAAGAATAAACTGAAAATATCATGCAAAAATTTGAACATTAGACTGAAAATATGATGCAAAAATGTAAACGTTCTCCAAAATTCTGGACTGTTGAGAGGTACGAGAGAAGTTCAAAAGATTCCCAAACTAGGAATTAATAGTTAAAAGGTTAATGAAGCAATTCATTAGTGTTATTTTTCAATAACTGATGAAAGTATTAGATTCTTTAACAACTTTTGGAAATAGAAAAGCATTTCAGAGGTCCCAAGACAACTCCCTGTCACTGTGTCGACTACATTTCAAATCTGCAGACTACAGAAAAAGCCCTCTTCTCTGAATCTTCATGCAAGTGCTTTTCAGACAGTGGTTAAGAACTTTAATTTTTTGACATGTCCCTCATGTGGCTGCTATATACACACATGCACAGTGTGGTAATGAATGCACCATGTTCCTTGCAATCTTTGTTTTTTGGGTCATGACTGAAAATAGTCTTTGGGCCAACCCACCTATCCCATCATTATCAGTTATCCCCAGGAATACCCCCTACCCATTTCTCAACCAGCTATCACTAGGGAGCAGGTCCTCACTGCATTCTCTACAGCCAAGAGCACTACTTCCATGAATCCTGATAATGTCCCAGAATGCCTCCTGATTAGCATGAAGAATGTCCTGAGAGGCTTGCTAGAATCTGTTTTTAACAATAGCATCCATACATGCTTTGTGCAAGAAGAATGGAAAACTGCAGCTGTTTTCCCTCTACTCAAGATTATGGCCTTCCGCACACCCGTGGAAATACTCATAAGCCTGACGACTTTCATTCATGGGTCTAATAAACAATGATACTGAAAACCTCTGGCACTGGGCTCTACCCATTTCCGTTTGGTCAATGGCAGGTCATGGCTACTTGCTCTGAACTTCTTCAAGAAGGTGACTTAAACTATGGACAAGGACAAAACGGTGCACAGTGCCTACATCACTTGGGCATTGTTGATAAACTTACAAAATTAGGCATAAACTCATGTGTCACTCGCTGGAAAACTAGCTGACTGACTGATATGATACAAAGTCAAGATAGGGTGTTCACCTCCACAAAGAGGACAGTCACTAGTGGAGTCCCACAGGGATCAGTGCTGCTGCCTCTCCTTTTTAGCATTTGCTTCTCTGAAGTCGAGGCAAACATCAAGGGTTTCTGGCTGACCAAGTTTACAGATAGCTGCAAACTAGGCATGGTAGTTGAATCCCCTAAAGACACATATATCCTTCAGGAGGGTCTGATGCAGACAAACAACTGGTGCCAGAACCATGGACTACATCTCATTGGGGAAAAGTGCATAATCGTACCCATGGGAAAGACTACCGCCCCTGGAAATTGCCATATTGATAATATACCCCCTAAAAGTACACTCAGTGGTCTGGGATCAGGGAACGCATGTAGACAGTAACCTGACCTTTGACCACCTCATCTACTTTGTTGAGAAAAATCATTCTACATTGCAGTAAGGGTATGGCATCCAGGTCCAAGGAGGTCATTGTTCTGCTATACTCTGCTTTCCTCAAACCAACTATCTGAGTACAACACACCCTTAAGTACCTATCCAGGCACTTGCAGCAGCTTGAGAGACCATAGAGGATCATCACAAAAAGAATACAGGGAGTGTTCAAGTCCTGTATGGACAGAACTAGAGTCCAGCTCCTGTACTTGGTCTCCTACACACTGCTGCATGGCGATCTGTGACTAGCTTATAAGGCATCTGCTACTCTCACACTAATGGAGTTATTGCACATCCTCAAAACAAATAGCATTAAAAATGTCCATTATAAGGACCCAAACATCATATGCAACATAAACAGGACACGTAAGAGGGAAGTGTATGTGTCTCATAGAATATTCTTGGGTCCTGCGTCGGTTTCTGTCTCTTCTTCCATGACGTCAGGTAGTCAGGGGTATAAAGCATATGCAGCCGACGCCATTACATCAGTCTTTCTTGCTGTGCGGTGCCCGCATCAGAAGCAGTTCGCAAGTGCCGGTCGGCCGACTCCTGAAATTTTCCTTTTCGAGTTTCAGAACCGAAGTCTTCAAAAAAAGCTAAGTACCCCATTGGGGATCCTTTTTCTTGCTCTAAACCAATGTCAGTAAAAGTTAACAATTGTATTACTTGTGTAAAGCAAATACCTCATAAAGATTTTCATTCGTACTGCATTGCTTGCTTAGGCCCATACCACGACGTCCCTCGCTGTCAATTTTGTGCCTTATTCAATCCTCGAACTATTCATCGGTTCATGGTTCATTTTTGCATCTAACTATTTCGGTACTCTGTTTAATTATCCAGAATTGACTTCGGTAAGCCATCCGACTACTGACATTCCGAAAAAAACATAAAGATAAAGACAGAGACAGGCCGCATAGGTCTAAAGCTGCCGACGACGCTTCCGTTAAGCTAGTTGCCAGTTCACCGGTACTCAGGCGCTTTTGCAGCCCCTGATATCCGCTCCTTTAGATTCTTGGGCCTCTACTGAGACCCATTCAGAGTCCGGTATGCCGCGAGATGCTTCTTTGACTATGGAACCTGCGGATGTCTCTACTTTGGATGGGTCCAGGGCTGCTGTGCGGGCACTGGCTTCTGAGGGTGTATTCAGGCCTACTGACTTGCATATCAAACTGACACCATCTTCTTCAAGGCCTAAAACCCAATCCACGCCTAGAAAACCTACATCCAAACTGCATGGTCAGGCCCATATGCCTAAAAAACAAATGATAAGAGTGGCTGAAGACCTTCTTACTCTAATTAGGGGAAGCCAACCTTCTCCCTCTAAGAGACCTAGAACTGATTTTCCTTCTGATTCTTCTGATCAGGATTATGAAATTTCTGTTTCTTCTGATGACCAGGATTTGCCCTTATCTACCTATGAGGATTCTGATGCAGAGGACTGCATACCCTCTGCTTCCCCTCCAGAAGATTTCTCTTTTGGTGAAACTTTGCACACTCTTAGAGTAATTCTGGATTTCCCAGCGGAAATGCTACAAAAAGAGGCTTAGGGAATTCTTACTCCTACCTCAACACAGGCCTTTAGCTGTCCCTCCTGTACTGGACATTGTAGATGATGCCTTCTTGGAATCCAGCCTGACCCCAGACACTTTACCTCCAGCTCTCAGGAAACCTGACAGTTATTACAGAGTACCTGACTCTCACAAGTTCCTCTTTAAGAATCCTACCTCGGACCCAGAGACCATTTCACAGGGACCCAAAGGCATTAAGGCTACTGCTGCCAAAAACCCTACCCCCTCTGATAGAGATTCCAGGGCCCTGGACAGGTGGGGTAAGAAGGTATACACTTCTGCTACTTTGGCCATTAGGGCCTTACACTGCCAGTTTCATATGTTAAAGTATCAGCAGCGTATTATTGGATTACTTAAACAGAAAATGATGTTGATTCCTGACTGTGCTGAAAATAAAGAATTACAGGATTTAATGCATTCTGCTGAACAAGTTGGTAAACATACTTTGCACTGTGGTTTTGACTCCTTAGATGCATCTTGCAGGGCGGCTGTCACTGGGTCTGTTCTTAGAAGGCATGCTTGGCTTAAGGAGCAAACTTTGTCAGATCATGTTAAAGCTAAATTACTGGATGCCACCTTAAACCAAGACCGCCTGTTTGGCACCAAAGCAGAAGTAGTACTTAAAAAGATGGAGGATAAAGCTAAATCTATGCAAACTGTTTAAGATTTCCTGCAAGTACAGCCTCCCAGTTTTAGTAGGCATTGGCCTTCTAAGAATTGGCCCTTTCCTGTCTATTCCAGGCCTTTTCAGTCCAAACCCAGGAACAGCAGACCACCTAGGCCACAGTCTCAAGGTACTCACAGGCCTAAGCAGTGGGGGGCTCCCACTTCCAAAGCTGGAAGTAGTAAGACATGGTAAACTGTCACAATGACTTAACCTTAAACCTTCCAACCCCTGCTCAACTGGACTGCTCCTTTAGGGGGAAATATCGCCCTGCATGCAAAAAACTGGGAACTCATTACCCAAGACAAATGGGTTTTAAATATAGTTTCCCAAGGATACAGATTCCACTTCCACACCTTACCAACCCCAAACGGTTGGCCAGACCTACCCCCAAATCAGTGGGCAGAGGCTCAACAGCAGGTTCTCTGTCTTCTAAGTATCAGGGCTATTCAACCTGTCCCAGCAGAAGAATGGGGGCAAGGTTTTTGCTCAAGACTTTTCCTGGTACCCAGAAAAGACAACTCTTGGCATCCTATCCTGGACCTGTCTATCCTAAACACCTTTTTGGTAATCCTCAAATTCAAAATGCTAACTCTTCATCAGCTGCTTCCCATGCTAGGCAAAAACGCCTGGTTGGCAACATTGGACATAAAGGAAGCTTACTTGCACATCCCAATAAGGGAATTTTGCAGAAAATACCTACGGTTCAGAGCAGGCTACATGCACTATCAGTTCTCTGCACTGCCCTTTGGCTTATCTCCTGCGCCCAGGGTATTCACAAAGTGCCTAGCTCCAGTCATTGCATTCTGCAGGCAAAGAAATATTCAAGTATACCCATACCTGGACGATTGTCTAATTCTGGCAGAAAGCCAGGGCATACTTTTGAATCATCTGGCATTTGTAAAAAGGGTTGTAACTTGTCTGGGGTATACCATAAACGAAAAGAAATCACAACTGGTACCCTTTCAACAAATCACATTCATGGGAGCAAGCTTGAATACAACTTCCCAGATGGCTTACCTCACGCCAGAAAAGCAAATTCATTTGATAACTTATTTCAAACAAGTGGCCACAAAAACCCTGCTATCTGCAAGACAAATACTGCAAGCCTTGTGGTTCATGGCCTCCTGCATTCTAATTCCATATGCAAGACTGCATATGAGGAAACTACAGTGATATCTAAAAAGCCTATTGCATCAACATTCTCACAGCCTAGAAACAATGATTCCTATCATACCTTGCCTACGCCTAAAGTTCCTCTGGTGGGCAGAGGCCTGCCACCAAAACAAGGGACTACCATTCACACTACCCCCTGCCGTCCAAACCTTAACAACAGATGCATCAGACTATGCATGGGGGGCTCACCTGGCAGGGAAGTGCATTCAGGGCAAATGGAACCCAAGTCAAATGCACCTACATATCAATCAAAAAGAAATGTTAGCTGTACAGAATGCTCTGACAGCCTTCAAGGACTACATTCTTCCAGGACAGCTAATGGTAAAGACGGACAACACCACAGTTATGTGGTACATAAACAAGCAGGGGCGTACACATTCCTACTCCTCCTGCAGACTAGCCATGGCATTGTGGAACACAGCCTTGAGCTACCAAGTGCATCTACAAGCTCAATTCCTACCAGGAAAATTAAATACACTGGAGACGGACTAAGCAGAAACCTCATGGACCCACACGAGTGGAAACTGGAAACAAGGATTTTCAACATGTTGACAAGCGAATGGGGGAGCCCAGACATAGACCTATTTGCCTCCCCCCAGAACTACCAGTTGGACAAGTTTTGCACAAGGACTCCCCACAAACAAGCCTGGAAAATGGATGCTCTGTCCTTCAGCTGGAAAAACCTGTCAGTCTACGCCTTCCCCCCGCTGCCTCTGCTCTCCAAAGTTCTACTAAAAGTCAAACAGGGCAAACCAAGGATGATTTTGATTGCTCCTGACTGGCCGTGCCAGCACTGGTACCCCCTCCTGCACAATGTGTCGCAGTTATCTCCATGGCTCCTGCCTCAGACCCCTTCCCTGCTGTCTCAGTAGGAGAACCAGATTCTGCACCCTCAGCTTCCAACATTGAACCTTGCAGCCTGGCTAAACTCACCCTTATCATCCCTCAGCAAACCTGTGATGGATGTCGTCTTAGAGGCAAGGAGGCCTAGTACTAGAAAATCTTTTGCTGAAAAATGGAAAAGATTCTGTGCCTGGAACCAATCTCAAGGGATGAGCACAGCAGCACCCAATTTACCTCAGATTTTGCAATACTTAACTGAGATGCTTCACAAGGGCCTGTTTTTTTCCTCCATTAAAATCCACGCCTCAGCCATTTCAGCTCATTGTAACACAGAACCTCCCCTCTTCTCTCATCCTCTGCTCAAACATTACCTCAGAGGGGCCAAAAATTTGAGACCAACCAGGAGAGCTCCAACCCCTGCCTGGGACTTAACTTTGTATTGGAGAAACTCACTTTACCTCCTTTCGAGCCAGCTGCTACTGCAGACTTAAAATTTCTTTCTTGGAAAACAGCATTCCTTTTAGCAATCACGTCAGCTAGAAGGATATCTTAATTACAGGCCCTTATGGCAGTGGAGCCTTTCATCTTCTTTCATGCGGACTGGGTGTTACTCAGGACCAATCCAGCCTTCATGCCCAAGGTGGTATCCAGTGTGGCTCTTAATCAGTCCATTCATTTGCCAACCTTCTTTCCCAATCCACAGAACAAAGGGGGAATGGATTCTGCATTCCTTGGATGTGCACAGACAACGTAGATTCTACTTGGACAGGACTAAACATCGAAGAAATCATATGCTGGTAGCATTTGCAGCAGGGGCAGAGGGGAAGGCTATTTCAAAACAAACCATTTCTAAATGGATAAGCCATTGCATTCATTTCTGCTATAAGCACCATGGAAAACCTATCCCCCAGGGGATCAGATCTCACTCCACCAGGGCTGCATCTACTTCTGCAGCCTTTCTCAGAGGTGTTCCTACCAGGAACACCCTAGAAGTTGCTACCTGGAGTTCTGTACATACTTTCACCAAGCATTATCATTTGCCAATTTTTTTCTAAATCCAGAGCTGGCTTTGCCACTGCTATCTTTTAGGGCCTTATAGCTGGCCCTAATGCTATATAAACTCCTCCTCCCAACCATAGCTTTGGGAATCTATCCAAATGTAATGACTGCAACAGTGAATACACTCGAACATCTACATTTATGATAAGTGTACACAACTGTAATTTCCTTGACCTGCCACAGCACAAACCTCTGGCCATTCCCCCAATCCTGGATGTGGTGCAGGACATCTTCTTGGAATCTGGACTTCCCCCGGACTCTCTGCCCCCTGCCCCCAAGAAGCCAGACAGATATTACAGGGTACAAGACACCCACCAATATCTCGTCAAAAACCCTACAGCTGACCCAGACATCATTACTCAGGGTCCCAAGGGGGCTAGGGCTAGTTCCTCAAAAAAAATATCCCAACTAATAAAGAGAGCAGAGCCTTGGACAGACTAGGAAAGAAGGTCTACACTTTGGCTACTTTAGCCATTAGATATCTGAATTGGCAATTTCATATGCTCAAATTCCAACAAAATTTGCTGGAATTATTAAAAGAAAAATTGTCCACCCTACCAGACAGCAGTACAACTAGGGAACTAGCAGATCTTATATTTTCTAGCTCCCAGGTAGCCAAGCATTTCCTGCATTGTGGGTTTGATGCCTTGGAACCCTCTTGAAGGGCTGCAGTATTTGGCTCCGTGATCAGAAAGTATGCCTGGTTAAGGGAACAACCTTTGCCTGACCAGGTAAAGTCCAAGTTATTAGACGCCCCTCTGGACAAGGTGCAGTTTTTCAGACCTAAAGCTGAGAAGGTTATTACGAAAATGGAAGACAAGGCCAAAACTATGCAGACTGTGAAGGATTTTCTACAGGTACAGCCTCCCAGGTTCAGTAGGAACTTCCACACAAAACATTGGTCCTTTCCTACCCAAATAAAACCTGTGCAGAGGAAGGGGTCCAGAGACAGGCCTTCTAGGCAGCAGGTACAAAACCAACAGAGATCCAGACAATTGGCTACTGCAGTGCCTAGGCAAGGGAATTCTAAGCCCACTCCCTTCTCCAGGGACTCCCAATGACTCTCTCCCCTCCCCTCTGCCCCCCCCCCCCACAGAGAGACTAGGAGGAAGACTTTCCCTCTGCCTAGAGAATTGGCAGACCATCACCTCAGATCTATGGGTCCTAAAAATTATTAGCAATGTGTACAGATTCTGTTTCAGGGGAAAACCCCAGATATTGAGGTTTCCCCGATATACCAGCAAATCAGAGAGCAGAGGCAATGTGCCAGATCCAAGGCTTTGTGGAACCGGTACCAAAGGAACAGGCCGGAAAAGGGTTTTATCCCAGACTGTTCCTGGTACCCAGAAAAGAGGGCACCTGGCGCTCTATTCTCGACCTATGCACTCTGAGTCTGTCCCACCTGGTCCCAAAATTCAAAATGCTGACCCGGCACAAGCTTTTGCCAATGCTGATACCACGTGTTGCTAGTGACCCTAGATCTAAAGGATGCCTACCTTCATATCCCCATAAGTATGTCCTGCATGAGTTTCCTGCACTTCAGAACAGGGTCAGAACACTTTCAGTTCTCTGCCCTGCTCTTTGGTTTATCTACTGCTCCCAGAGTCTTTACTAAGTGCTTGACCCCTGTCAGTGCCGTTTGCAGACAGAAGAGCATATAGATTTATCCCTACCCGGATGACCGTCTCATCCAGGCAGACACCAAGGAAAGAATCCTGCATGACCTTGCCTTTGTTCAGACTCTACTAACCTCCCTGGGATTCACAATCAACCGGGAGAAGTCCCAAACTCACCCAAGAAGGTTAACCTTTCTGGGAGCTCTACTGGACACATCAGCACAAACAGCCTCCCTCCCTCTGGTGAAGCAGAGCTTCCTCCCCTCTTACTTTTCACAGCTGGCCTGCAGGACCCACCTCACAGCAAGGAAATTCCTGCAGGCCCTGGGATACATGGCCTCCTGCATCCTGTTGGTACCACTAGCCAGACTGCACAACTACAATGGTGCCTCAGGAACCTTTGGTGCCAACACTTGACAGTCACTGAACAATAGCTGTCCCTGATTCCTTGCTTAAAGAAGGAGCTCCTATGGTGGGTAGAGACGTGCACCCTGAACAAGGATCTATCCTTCATCACTCTTCCCCAGGGCCAGACCATCACCACAGATGCTTCAGACACTGCCTGGGGGACACACCGAGGAAGTATGTGCACTCAGGGCATTTGAGAACAGGAGGTTCAGGGCCTCCACGTCAGCTTAATAGAAATGCTGGTGGTGCACAGGGAAATCCTAGCTTCCAAGGATCACCTGAGACCAGGAGTGCTGTTAATCAAGACAGACAACACAACAATAATGTGGTAAATCAACAGGCCGGGGGCACTCACTCCTACCCCCTGTGTTGCTTAGCTATGCAAATCTGGCAGTCAGCCTCAAATCTGGGACTGCGTCTGATAGCTCAGTATATCCCAGGGAAATGGCAGACCAGTTAAGCAGAAGCCTCCTGGATCCCCACAAGTGGCAGCTGCACCAGGGGACCTTTCTCAATATTGGGCAAAACTGGGGGGAACCAGACATAGACCTTTTGTCAACCACTGAGTACCACCAGCTAACCAAGTTCTGCTCCGGAGAGTTCCATCCAGAAGCTTGGAGGGTGGACGCCCTCTCCTTCCACTGGGGCAACCCGTTTGTGTACGCATTCCCCTCCCTTGCCTTCGATTCCCAGGGTTCTTCTCATGATCAAGGAGGAAGGGCCAAAGGCTATTCTCATTGTTCTAGACTGGCCCAGACAACACTGGTACCCCTTGCTCCCCAGTCTGGCCAAAGAGCCTCTTACATACCTGCCTCTCACAGCAGACCTTCTAACTCGGAAGAAAGGGATGGTATTGCATCCAAACCTCCCCACACTCAAGTTGTCCACATGGCTTATACCCCAATGGTGGATGACACTACAGCCTTAAGCAGGCAGGTTTTAAATATTAAGGAGGCCAGAAGGCCCAACACCAGAAAATCCTACTTCGCCAAATGGAAAAGATGTACTATCTGGTGTCAGAGCAAGGGTGTTAACACCACCCATGCCAGTCTGGCACTGGTTCTGGACTACTTGGCAGAGCTCCTAGAAAAAGGATTGTCGTACTCCTCCATCAAGATGCATGCCTCGGCTCTCTCTGCCTATATCCAGTCGGATCAGCCCATATTTTCTCATCCCCTGTTAAAACAGTTCCTTAGGGGAGTGGCCACATCAGACCACCTAGAAGGCCACCTGCTCAAGCCTGGGATCTAAACTTTGTCATGGAAGAATTGACTTTGCCTCCTTTTGAGCCAGCTGCTTCAGCGGACCTGAAGTACCTTTCTTGGAAAACTGCCTTCTTGCTGGCCATCACCTCAGCCAGGAGAGTTTCTGACCTTCAGGCTCTTATGATCACCGAGTCCTTCATCATTTTCCATGCTAACAGGGTGTCTCAGAGCCAACCCCTCTTTTATGCCCACGGTGGTCTCGGATGTTACCCTCAGCCAGGCCATCCATCTCCCCTATCTTCTTTCCCAATCTGCATAATAAACGGGAAAGAATTTTGCATACCGTGGATGTGCACAGACAATTGAGATATTACCTGGACAGGACCAAGTCATTCAGAAAATTTGACCAGCTACTCGTCTCTTTCACTCCTGGGGCAGAGGGGAACCCATATCCAAACAGGCCATTTCTAAATGGATCTCTCATTGCATCCATTTCTGCTATTACTTTCATGAAAAGAATCCTTCCAAATCCATCAGCTTACACTCCACTAGGGCAGCCCCCACTGCCTTCATGAAAGGGGGTTCCAGCCAAGGATATTTTGGAAGCAGCTACCTGGACTTCCATCTACACATTCACCAAACACTACCAGCTGGCTACCTTCTCCAAAACCAGGGCAGGTTTTGCATCTGCAGTCTTGCAGGGCATGCTGGCATCCCCTTGAAACGGTGCAACCGTGGAGTTTTGCTCTTTCCCCCCACCCTGTTTCTCAGCTTTGGGAATCTTCCCACAAGTGATGACTGCAACAGTGAAACACAAAGAACATAGTACAGTTGGGTTCCTATGAGTACAACGAAAACGCATTATGTCGAATGCGTTTTCGTCGACACATGTAGAGCGAACAGACAAAACATCGAAGCGGCTGTTCAGCGAATTCTTTCCCTGGGAAAGAAGTTGCTTGACCGCTTTGTTGTTTTGCCGTGTTCTAAAGTGTAGTGTGGTCCCCTGTCTGGTATAGCACCCGAGCTTGATTGTGCAACAGTTACTGACCTTAGGGTTAGGGTGCGGGTTAAGGTAAGTGCATATGTATGAAAGTGTTTACTGTTTTATATTTTGTGTTAAACGTATGGTTGAGTTACGTGTGTATGTGTTTTCAGTTGTTTACTTTTGTTTTTGGGGGGGGGTAGAATTAGGGTTAAGGTAAGTGTGTATGTGTTTGGAGCTGTTTATGTAAATGTGTGAGAGTTACTGACCTTAGGGTTAGGGTGCAGGTTAAGATAAGTGCATATGGTTTAAAATGTTTACTGTTTTTTTTTTTTTCCGTTAAATGTATGTTTGGGTTATATGCATATGTGTATTTAGTTGTTTACTGGTTTTGGGGGGGGGGGTATAATTAGGATTGGGTATGTGTGTATGTGTTTGGAAGTGTGTAATGTGTTTTTTTTTTTTTGTGGGGGTTGGAACAGCGATTTCTTTCCCTAGGAAAGAAATCGCTGTTCTTTGGATTCGACATTTTCAGAATGTGTCGATGTAACATCGTTCGCTGTTTTTAAGTGTTCGATGTTGCACTATAGACCCGTACAGTTATGTACACTTAACGTAAATGTAGATGTTCGAGTGTATTCACTGTTTCAGTCCCGTTTCCTTTCCACCATCCCCCTTTTTTCTCTTTCTTGAGGGCTCCTACTTAACTGGAGGCAAGAAAAACTGATGTAATGGTGACGGCTGCCTTATTTTATAGCCCTGATGACCTGACATCAGATTCACACACCAAACAGCCTACACAGGAGGAAAACCATTTACTGTGGTATTTGGGCCGGCCGAGGGCTACCCAGCAAGGATAACCCACAAGTGATGACTGCAACAGTGAATACACTGGAACATCTACATTTATGGTAGGTGTACACAACTGTACTTCCTTGTTGATGCGACGAGAGCAGCCCAGATGATTTCTTTTATTTCTAAATCTAAGGAGATGGCCTGGAAGGCCAACAGCTGGGAGATATACCCCCCTCAAGCAAACAGGATTTTTTTATTGTACAAGACTTGCATTTACTTCTAAGCTACTCTTCTCTTTCTTGAAAGCCAAGTGAGCTTTATTTTCTTTTGGTAAAATAAAACAGTGACACAACAAAAGCTGCAGTCTCAAAGTTAAAAAAAAACTTTACTAGTGCACATAACACAAGCGCTCTCACTGGTTTGCTTCATCAGGTGTAATAGAGACACTACAAAACACATACCTTAAATACACCTCCCTATCACATGTTAAAATCAATTAGCATTAATTTCAGAAATATTTAAAGGTAAAATACACAAACTAAAAAACATGTATAACAAGCATAATACATATTAATCTCATGAACATATTATCAAAACATTTAATACATATATACAATTTATTCATATCATATTTCATCTCCTAATGGGTCTGGACTTTAATTTAAGTCTGAGGGGGATGCATTTATTTAACCCATTCCCTGCATCACCCCTCATCCTAACTATCCACGTAGATTCAAGTTTCTCTGTTCTCTGACGTATATCCCCCTGCCTAGCATTCTCATATACCCTATCTATGGCTAAAAATCTAAAAGTATGTTTTACATCTGTATTTAAAACATGCTTCGCAAGGGCATTAGTTTTACTTCCCTTACTAATGTGATAAACATGCTCCCTTATGCGTTCCTTAAAAAATCTATCAGTTTTACCAATATAAAACTTCACATAATGTACAATGAGCAAGGTATACTATATGTTCTGTTTCACCATTTGCAGAGACATTAAAAGTATAAGTTTTACATTGATCAGGATGTAGAAAAACACCACTAGTGTCTAAATAATGACAGTAGTTACACTTCCCACAAGACCGTGTACCACTCAAATAACTATCATTAGTTTAATTACGTGCATAACATAGCCTCCTTCTTATAGACTTACTATTCCTATACATAAACGTTGGTGTAGCATCTATAAAATGCATTAATTCAGGGTCAGTGGTCAATATACTCCAACGCTTTCTAATACTATCGGTGTAGTTTTGTACATCTCTAGTATAACGTAAAGGGACCTTGAGCTTGGTCACTACTTTATCCATTCTTTTACTGGTATTAGTTACCCCTTCTACTGCAGAGTAAAAAGGTTTAGCAGTAGTATCCCTTCTGCTCGCCACATCCTGCACATTTAAGGTAATCATCTGATCATCGTAACCTCTCTGTCTTAGGTTATTTACTGCATAGTTCACCTGATCTGTAAAGTCGTCCCCACTACAATTTAATCTAAAGGCTCTATAAATCTGGTTGCGAACTACATTTTAAAAAATTTGAGGGGGATGTGAACTCCCTCTATGTAATAAGTGATCAACATAGCAGTCCTTCATATGTAACTTGGTATATACCTGCCCTATATTACTCTTAATCACTGTGGTGTCTAAAAAAAATCTAACGCCAAATCAGAACGTTTGTGGGTAAACTTCAAAAAACTTGTAAGTCATTCAGGATAGGAACTTCAAAAATTCATCTAACATTCGATAAGAACCTCCCCATAAAATAAAAAGGTAATTGACAAACCTCCTGTAAAACAAGATTTGTCCAGAATAAGGTCCATGCAACACATTTCCCAATTCCCAGTCAACCATCACTGCATTGGCGTAGCTATGGGCACAAGCTGTGCCCATAGCTACGCCATTGCACTGTTTATAATACTGTTTGTCAAAAAGAAGTACATTGTGCTCCAAAACTATCTCTTAAAGCTTAATCAATAAACAAATTTTGGACCTATCATAATCCGAGTGTGCTTCTAAAAACCTCTGTACACTCTGTGTACCCACAGAATTAGGTATAACAGTGAACAGTGACACTACATCCATTGTAACAAAAATTACATTCGCACTAATTTCATCTATACAGCCATATAAATCTTGTAAAAAATGCTTGGTATCTCTTAGAACATGCGTTAACCCATTCAAAATTGGCCTTAAATTTTTTTCAACATACACAGAGATAGTCTCGGTGCTCCAATTCCTGCCCGAAACTATAGGTCTAAGAGGAGGATTTGAACTATCTTTATGGAGTTTAGGCAGGCCTTGTATCATGGGTATCATAGGCTTGCTTATCATAAAATATGAATAAAGACTTTTGTCAATCAATTTCAAATCCAACTAGCAGTTCAAAAGCACCTGTACATCATAGCTAACGCTATTCAATTGCACTTCAGTGATTTTTTCATAAAATGCAGCATCTTCCAACATTTCAAACATCTTACACCTATACCAAGCCCTGTCCAAAACCACCAAAGGACCCCCCTTATCGGCTGGTCGGACAATAATACTAGGATTCAACTCAAAATTTCTTAAAGCATCCCTCTCTTCCTTATTAAGATTGGAAGTTCTCATATGATATTGATTATTACTTTGTTTAAATTTCAACCATCATTATTATTTATAGTATGCTTGTCATGCAAACATTTCAACATTCAATTTCTAGAATGATGGTTCTGATGTTAATAATGTGATTTTTAAGAGACCAAGTACTTTTATTTCAAAAATGAACTCTATTATAACAGCCTTTGAAAAACTATGTATACAAGATGTTTATGACTTGAAATTTAAACAAAGTAATAATTGATATCATATGAGACCTTCCAATCTTAATAAGGAAGAGAGGGATGCTTTAAGAAATTTAGAGTTGAATCCTAGTATTATTGTCCGACCAGCCAATAAGGGGGGGTCCTTTGGTGGTTTTGGACAGGGCTTGGTATATGTGTAAGATGGTTGAAATGTTGGAAGATGCTGCTTTTATGAAAAAAAATCACTGAAGTGGAATTGAATAGCGTTGGCTATGATGTACATGTGCTTTTGAACTGCTTGTTGGATTTGAAATTGATTGACGAAAGTCTTTATATTTTATGATAAGCAAGCCTATGATACCCATGATACAAGGCCTGCCTAAACTCCATAAAGATAGTTCAAATCCTCTTCTTAGACCTATAGTTGCAGTCAGGAATTGGAGCACCGAGACCATCTCTGTGTATGTTGAAACAATTTAAGGCCAATTTTGAATGGGTTAACACATGCTCTAAGAGATACCAAGCATTTTTTACAAGATTTATATGGCTGTATAGACGAAACTAGTGCGAATGTAATTTTTATTACAATGGACGTAGTGTCCCTGTTCACTGTTATACCTAATTCTGTGAGTACACAGTGTGTACAGAGGTTTTTAGAAGCACACTCGGATTATGATAGGTCCAAAATTTGTTTATTGATTAAGCTTTTAGAGATAGTTTTGGAGCACAATGTATTTGTTTTTGATAAACAGTATTATAAACAGTGCAATGGCATAGCTATGGGTACAACTTGTGCCAGTAGCTACTCCAGTGCAGTGATGGTCGACTGGGAATTGGGAAATGTGTTGCATGGACCTTATTCTGGACAAATCTTGTTTTACAGGAGGTTTGTAGATGATCTTTTTATTTTATGGGGAGGTTCATATCGAATGTTAGATGACTTTTTGAAGTTCCTGAATGACTCTACAAGTTTTTTGAAGTTTACCCACAAACGTTCTGATTTGGAGATAGATTTTTTAGACACCATAGTGATTGAGAGTAATATAGGGCAGGTATATACCAAGTTACATAGGAAGGACTGCTCTGTTAATCACTTATTACATAGAGAGAGTTCACATCCCCCTCATATTTTTTAAAATGTAGTTCGCAACCAGATTTATAGAGCCTCTAGATTAAATGCTAGGGGGAAGACTTTACAGATCAGGTGAACCATGCAGTAAATAATCTGAGAGAGAGAGGTTACGATGATCAGATGATTACCTTGAATGTGCAGGATGTGTCGAGCAGAAGGGATACTACTGCTAAACCTTTTTACTCTGCAGTAGAAGGGGTAACTAATACCAGTAAAAGAATGGATAAAGTAGTGACCAAGCTCAAGGTCCCTTTATGTTATACTAGAGATGTACAAAACTACACCGATATTATTAGGAAGCGTTGGAGTATATTGACCACTGACCCTGAATTAATGCATTTTATAGATGCTACACCAACGTTTATGTATAGGAATAGAAAGTCTATAAGAAGGAGGCTATGTTATGCACATAATGGCTCTCAGACAGATCCCATAAAGTAAGAGTAGCGGGATCTATGTCAGAATCCAGACCAGTAACGAGTGGTGTGCCTCAGGGCTCTGTCCTGGGGCCCCTCCTGTTTGGCATATACTTTTCAGAAGTACAGGCAAGCACGGAAGGGCTGTGGTTGACTAAGTTTGCGGACGACTGCAAACGGGGTGCTATAATAGTCTCCGGCCGACATGGAGATCCTCCAGAAGGGCTTAAATGAGACTGATGCATGGTGTCAAAGCCATGGTCTCAAGCTAAATGCAAAAAAATGTGTAGTAATCCCCTTTGGAAAAAACAGAGTACCCGCAAACTACAACATAGGAGGTAACCCCTGAAATCTGAAGAAGAAATAAGGAATCTAGGGACCCAAGTAGATAGCCAGCTTTCCTTTGATAACCATGTTGCCAAAGTGGTTAGAAAATCCTTCTATGTGACCCATCTGATCATGAAAGGATTCGCATCAAGATCTAAGGATGTAATGGTGCCCCTCTACTCTTCCCTCATCAGACCCATTATTGAGTACAATGCACCAATTGGAATGTACCTGGCTAGACATCTCCAGCAGCTGGAGAGACCACAGAGGTACCTAACCAAGAGAATTACTGGCCTCAAACACTTGCCCTATGCAGCACGATTGAAAAAGCTAAGACTGTTCTTTGTTGCATACTGCTTTCTCAGAGGCAATCTCTGTCTAACGTATAGAGCCATTTCCAACCAAGAATTGTTGAACATGCTCCATCTTAGCAAAACCAAATCTACTCGAGCTACATGCTCTAGGGATATAAACCTCAACACAACAATGAATAGAACATGCTGGAGGGATAGATTCCCTTCGCAGCGACTCCCCTTACTATGGAACAGGGTCCCGATCTACATAAGACAGAGCCCCTCACTATCACTCTTCAAGAGGAACCTTGATGAGTGAATGGGTAACAGAAAGTTCACACCAGGGATCACACCAACAGCACTACTAGATAGGGGCCAAGGGTACTAGCTGCTAGTACAAGGGTCTAGGGAACTACTAAAGGGGCGGTGAATAGCGCACAACGTGGCTGGGCTAATATATGCCTTCGGGCAGATAGCTCAGTACCAACCTATGAACCTATAATAGTGATTTGAGATTTAAGTATAATTTTTCTGCATTTTCTTGCTGCCTTTAGCTAATTCCACTGAAAACGTCGATTTTCTAGAGTTTCTGTGATTTAAAAAGCTTGTTTCAGCTACATATTGTACTTATTTTACTGCCTGCACTTTAACAAAGTTGTTTTTGTGTTTAAATTACCTGTTTAACTGTTGTAGGCTACACACTCAAGTGTGATAGCCATTTATGTGCATTTAAAGTGTTTTTTTGAGTGTATCTGCTTTATTTTCTGAAAAAAAAAAAATACTTGTTTTTCCTGCCTTTCTAAGCTAGTTTAGTCCAGTTTTCAGGTTGGTGCTGAATTCAGGGCTGTGTTACAAGTTTCTGTGTTTGACCATACCTTACTTGGATAGAAGGAAGTTTCTCTGTTCACTGTGAGCGAGGGAGCTTTGAGCAGCCTATCTGTCCCTGGAGGAGTGGTTTCAGCCCAGAAATTAGTAGTTTATTGGCCATTTTAGGCTAATTTCTATCTCTTTCATTTCCATGCTATAAAACCCGCATTTGCAAGGTTTTTGTGCTAGTATACAGCTCAGCAAGCTCCTGCCTGGTGCCCTGCAGAGTTCTACAGCAGCAGAGAGACTTTGGAGTGATTAAGTATCATTTTTCTGCATTTTCTTGCTGCCTTTAGCTAATTCCACCTAAAAACACCGATTTTCTAGAGTTTCTTTGATTTAAAAAAATCGTTTCAGCTACATATTGTACTTATTTTACTGCCTGCACTTTAACAAAGTTGTTTTTGTGTTTAGATTACCTGTTTAACTGTTGTAGGCTACTATTGTAGGCTACACACTTGTGTGATAGCCATTTATGTGCATTTAAAGTGTTTTTTGATTGTATCTGCTTTATTTTCTGAAAAAAACAAAAAATATATACTTGTTTTCCCACCTTTCCAAAGCTAGTTTAGTCCAGTTTTCAGTTAGTGCTGAATTCAGGGCTGTGTTACAAGTTTCTGTGTTTGCCCATACCTTACTTGGGTAGAAGGAAGTTTATCTGCTCACTGTGAGAGAGGGAGCTTTGAACATCCTGTCTGTCCCTGGAGGAGTGGTTTCAGCCCAGTAATTAGTAGTTTATTGGCCATTTTGGGCTAATTTTCATCTCTTTTATTTCCCTGCTATAAAACCCGCATTTGTGTGGTTTTGCACGCCGGGCAGCGCCGGTTAGCCAGGGTATAACTATTCCCGGCTCCACAAAGTGTACTCTTCAATTTTTCCCTTGGAACTAGACAAACTTTCAACTTAAGCACTCAAATCATTCACTTCTCATCCCTGCACTTACCCAAAACTCATAGCAAGCACTAATAAACCTTAGCACTAGACCCACTTATACTGTAGAGAAGGACAAGGCTCTCTATTCGACCTTACTAGCCAATCAGTAAAACAGTTCACTGTACTTATCCAGGCATGTCCAAAGGGCAGTTTCAGGTGTACTCCCCAGTCCAGCTGGTGAATCTGGGCATTTTGAGGCAATGTTACAATTGCCTCATGTACACAGACAACCCTCACCTCCTTCCACCAAACACTCATACATGCGAGAGATGCAATTATACAGCCAAACTGGAGGCTAAGCTCTCTCAACCCAAGACTGAACCAGGCAGTCAAGAGGAGAAGGGAACTACTTGCATCACACCACCAGTCTCACATAGACCTATGAAACCCGCACTGGCAAAAAACACACATAAATACACAAAAACATACATGGAGGCTCTAAATAAAAATCTGCAAAAGCAACAGAGACCTCCAAAGCAGATATCCAAGCAACCTCCACCCCCCAACACAAACCATGAAACACATACTTCACAAAATCAGTGTGCCACACAATCACAGTCCTTAAGACAAAATAACATACCCAACACACTAGTAATAGGTGACTCTATAATCAGGCACATTGACGTCCCACTCACTAGGCTGAACAAGGAGAAGGTTACTGTTAGTTGCCTGTCGGGTGCCAGGATCCGCCACATAAAACAAGCACTCAGGTCACTCCAGAACAAGTACAAATATGACTCTGTCATTGTCCATGTTGGTGTGAATGACCTGAGCTGTACCTTCCTGGACTACATGAAAAGAGACATGGAGGAGCTCTCTGATCAGGTAGCCCAGGCTGGTATGACCCTGACCCTGAGTAGCATCCTGCCCTCACGAAGAATGACACCACGGTATAGAGAAAAAATGATCAATTTCAACAATTGGCCAAGCTTCTGGTGTCATTCAAAGGGGATCCAGTGTCTGTCAGCCTGGGATGACATGCTCGACAAGCCATGCTGCTTTGCTAGAGACGGCTTGCACCTGTCACCCTTAGGCTTTCGAATACTGGCCAAGGCTCTTGCCACCTCCATAGTGCCTTTTTCAGGTGAGACTCAAAAGACAAACCCACTGCTGTAAATAGCACAAGTAACAAAAAACTGAGGGTAATGCTGCTCAGTGCCAGAAGTCTAAACCTCAAAATGCATGCACTCGAGGCACTCCTCAGTATGGAGAAAATCGATATACGTGCAGTAACAGAAACCTGGTTTAAGGCTCCAGAGAGCACCCCAGCACTACCAGGCTACAGCTCATACCATACATTTCGGCCACAAAACCCAGACCAAAATACAAAAAAGGGGGGGGGGGGAGTATCCGTATTCATCAAGGATGCCCACACCTCCAGGTTAGTGGCACAGCACGATGCTTCAGAGATCATCCACTTACAACTAACAACGAGCAAAACTGCTATTCAAATTATAGTTTGCTACAGATCACCCACCATGTCCCAGGACCCCCACTCCGCATTCCTGGAAACACTGGGAAACATAAAGGTCCTACCAAACACCCTGATATTGGGTGATTTCAATTATCCAAACATTAACTGGGAGAACTACTCAAGTACGAACTCCCTGGCCCAACATTTCCTAGAATTTATAAACTCAAACGCCCTGGATCAACTGGTTAACTCCCCCACCAGATGTGGCAACATATTGGACCTGGTCATCACCAACATGGGCGACCAGTGTTCCACACCGGAGGTCAACCCCTCGCTGGTTAGATCTGACCATAAACTAATCACTCTGGATATCCACATTCCACCACCACCCCCGGTCAAAGAAACCACCGTGAAAAACTTTTCAAAAGCAAACTTCACGTTACTTAAGACCGAGGTGGGAAGTTTCAAAGCCCCCATGCTAAAGGATAATGCTGTCCAAGCTGCAAAATCCTTTACTAATGCACTCTCCGGGCATCTACAAGAATGCATGGATCGTGCTATCCCAAACAAAACCAAGACTCACTCCTGCAAGAAAAGGAAACCAGTCTGGTGGACCCCTGCCATAAACAAGCTATACAATAGAAGGAGGAAACTAGTACAGAAAAGAGTAAATCCCAAGAAGGGAAGACATCCCTGATCAGTGTCAGCAAGAAACTACGTTGCCTCATAAAATCATCCAAGGCTAGCTTCGAAAGAAAAATTGTCATGGACTCCAAAGATAACCACAAGGCATTCTTTAGCTATGTCAAGAATCTAAGTGGCAATTCTCAGATCTGGTCAGAGTGCGTGCAGAATGGCACAAAATGTACTGAACCGACCGATATAGCCAACATCCTGGCAGACAGGTTCAGTGCAAATTTCACCCGCCTCTCACCCCCAAAAGGGCCCATAACTATACCAGAAGAATGTAGCGCCCCTGAAATCACAGACAATCCGGTTAAAACAGCCCTTTCCAAAGCCAAAAGCACAGGATCAGTGGGACCGGATGGTGTCCCAGGCTGCGTCCTACATGAGCTCAAAGATGAACTAACCCCTCACCTAAACGCAGTGTTTAAACTCAGCCTCTCCACAGGCTACATGCCCACAGAGTGGCACACAACAACGGCTATTCCGCTCCACAAAGGTGGAGCTACAATGGACCCCGGCAACTATCGCTCTATAAGCCTGACTAGCTTGGTCTGCAAAGCTATGGCGCGCATCATCATGGATCTCATTAACAGAGACATTGGAAACCTCCAAACACTGGACCCAACCCATTTCGGCTTCGTTAAGGGCAGATCATGCCTCCAAACCTGGTGGACTTCTTTTAGACAGTTACCAAGGCTATAGATGAGGGAAAGGTGGTCCACACAGCCTACCTAGACCTTGCAAAGGCCTTCGACACTATTCCCCACTCGGGTATTATAGACAAGCTCACCAGCCTGAACATAAACCCCTATGTCACGAGATGGGTTGCCAACTGGCTCATGGACAGAACCCACATAGTAAGAGTTGCAGGAGCTAGGCCTGACTCTAAACCTGTTACAAGTGGCTTTCCCCACTGCTCAGTCCTAGGACCCCTCCTGTTTTGCATATACTTCTCAGAGGTACAGGCAAGCACAGGAGGACTATGGCCCACCAAGTTTGCAGACGACTGCAAACTAAGGGCTATAATTGACTCTCCGGCTGACACAGACATCCTCCAAAAGGGTCTCACTGAGATGGATACCTGGTGTCAAAACCATGGTCTCAAGCTAAATGCCAAAAAGTGTGTAGTCATCCCCTTTGGGAAAAACAAAGTACCCGCAAACTACCACATAGGTGGTAGCCCCCTAAATATGGAAGATGTAATTAAGGGATCTGGGGACCCAAGTAGATAGTAACCTCTCCTTTGATAATCACATTGCCAAAGTGGTTAGAAAATCCTTCTGTGTGGCCCACCTAATCACAAAAGGGTTTGCATCCAGATCGAAAGAGGTCATTGGGCCCCTCTACGCATCACTCATCAGACCCATCATAGAGTACAGTGCCCCATTTGGGATGTAGCTTACAAGACACCTGCAACAACTGGAAAGACCACAGAAGTTCCTCACCAAGAGGATCACTGGTCTCAAGCAAATGCCCTACGTAGCTTGACTGAAGAAACTCCAGCTGTACTCGGTTGCATACTGCCTACTCAGAGATGATCTCTGCCTGACATATAAGGCCATGTCCAACCCAGAATTGATGGACATGCTCCACCTAAAGAAAACCATATCCCTTCGAACCACACACTCCAGGGATCTAAACCTCACCACAACAATAAATAGGATGTGCTGGAGGGGTATATTCCTGTCCCAGAGACTTCCCATGCTCTGGAACAAGATTCCAGTCTACATTAGGCAGAGCTCCTCGCTAATCCTCTTCAAGAGAAACCTTGACGAGTGGATGGGAAACAGAAAGTTTACCCCAGGGATCACTTCAATGGCTCTGCTGGACAGAGGCACAGGGAACTAATCTAAGGGGGCGGCGAAAGCCAGCACATTCTGGCTAGGCTTATAAATGCCTTCGGGCAGATAGCCTAGTACCTACCTATGAACCTATTGAGTGGTACATGGTCTTGTGGGAAGTTTAACTACTGTGATTATTTAGACACTAGTGGTGTTTTCCTACATCTTGATCAATGTAAAACTTATACCTTTAATGTCTCGGCAAATTGTGAAACAGAACATATAGTATACCTTGCTCATTGTACATTATGTGAAAAGTTTTTTAAGGAACGCATAAGGGAGCATGTTTATCACATTAGTAAGGGAAGTAAAACTAATGCCCTTGCAAAGCATGTTTTAAATACAGATGTAAAACATACTTTTAAATTTTTAGCCATAGGTAGGGTATATGAGAATGCTAGGCAGGGGGATATACGTCAGAGAACAGAGGAACTTGAATCTACGTGGATAGTTAGGATGAGGGGTGATGCAGGGAATGGATTAAACGAATGCATCCCCCTCAGACCTAAATTAAAGTCCAGAGACTGCGGTGGTGGTGCTGCAGTAGTGTTGTCGACTCACAGTAAGACGTCCTGTTCGATTCTCAGCCAGAGCGTCTTCTGTGTGGAGACCTGCGTGAATGGACGTACCTTCGTTGAAGGTTGTGCGTCAGAGCTAGCATCTTGGCACGTAAAAATCTACTGCCAATCATTAGCGGACCGGAGTTCCGCTGTGGCGACCCCTAACCGGGAAAAGCCGAAAGACACAACAACAACCCATTAGGAGATGAAATATTATATTATGTGAATAAATTGCATATATGTATTAAATGTTTTGATAATATGTTCATGATATTAATATGTCTATGCTTGTTATACATGTTTTTTAGTTTGTGTATTTTACCTTTAAATTTTTCTGAAATGAATGCTAATTGATTTTAACATGTGATAGGGAGGTGCATTTAAGGTATGTGTTTTGTAGTGTCTCTATTACACCTGATGAAGCAAACCAGTGAGAGCGCTTGTGTTATGTGCACTAGTAAAGTTTTTTTAACATGGAGACTGCAGCCTTTGTCATGTCACTGTTTTATTTTACTAAGTTTTTCGACATTTTAGACACGCTATTTGAGTTTTTGGGGGTCCTGTTTTTGTATCTACTTTTATTTATTTATTTTTTTGTTTTGTTTTGTTTTCTGAGGATGTTCATAGTAAGTGATTTTATGTAAAAGTACTGCTGTTAGGCTGTTTCATACTTAGTTTATCTGTGTGTGTGTGTATCTATCTATTATATATCTGTCTATATCCATGTGTGTGTGTGTGTGTGTGTGTATATACATGTATAATGTAAAAATCAGAAACAATAAACTACATTAAAATGTTTTATGTTTTTTTTTTTTTTTTTTTTTTGCAGGGGGACTCCCAACATGTCATAAACATGCATTAAAGGCATACCCAACCCCGGAAATTGTTTGATCTGAGACCCCTATCGATCAGCTGCTTACCTGATTATAACCAGTTAACTAAACAGCTTTCAACCAAACACACATTCTCTACTAAATAGCGAACCCATATATATCATATAATAGGGTGTATGCAAATGGTTGTTTCATTTGAGTTAAAGCACCTTTAATTTAACAAAAAAAAAAGAAAAAGCTCATTTGATCGAAAATGCATTTGATGTAAACCACAAATGACTGAACCACATGTCACTGAAAACTATGTAAGAACAGAATTTAGAAGCTTGCTTTGGTATTTAGCATAGGAATTACAGTGCTAGTGCCCAACGTTATGTTGTACCTCCCTCTATGTCTAGAAAATTTTTGTATGTGTGCTAACAGTGAATTCAGAGTGTAAGGAGTGTTCTCTTTTCTCCATGGTTGTGCTTTTGTGGAGTTAGTATACTGAAGGTTTGAACAATTGGTGTGTTTTTCCTGACTGTGACTGTCAGCAGTATGAATGTTCAATTATTGTTAATACACATACACATTTATATGCTGATATATTTGTTTTTATATACACGCACAGACACACACAATTTTATTTTTATAGTTTTTGTTTGTAAAACCTGCAACTGTCAGAAGAGAAAATGCATATGGTAGTTTTTTGTTAAACAAATCCAGTTTTAATGAATTTTATTGTTCAGATGATACCTTACAGTATAAAGCTTTTTTTTCCTTTTTCTGATTTCTCCAGGTTAAAAAGGAAGTTCAGCAACTCCGAGAGTTTGAAGAAGGCTTAGTGTGTCAGTACAAGTTTTACTTGGAAAACTTGGAACAAACTTTGAAAGGTACTCTAGTGTATATATTTTTGCCACTGTTAATCAGTAATTTTTGTATAATTTTTATTACTTTTTCTGTTTTAACATTGTACTGAATTACTTAGTAAAATGAATGGCTGCAGCAGGCCATTTTAAAATTGTTACAATGTTGTTATTACAGGAAATTACCAAGATAAATTTGCAAAAAAAATATAAACTCATGTCTATGCATATAGATAGCAAGAGACAAGCAGCGTGTTTTTAGTCCCTTTAGTTTTATACACAGGTCAGGCATATTTTTATCAATTAGAGAAAAACTTGTTGATAGTAATTAATAAAGAGTTGAAGGATTTTATCTGGGAGGGGAAGAGGGCAAGAGTCAAGTGGGATATGTTGATCATTTCAATAAAACAAGGAGGTTTAGGATTACTTGATTTGAAGGGATATTTTAGAGCTACACAGTTAAGGCTGTTGTATATAACACAAGCAAAAAGCTACATTTCAAAGTAGTAGGGGATGATGATGAAGCGGGGGGGGGGGTAATTCAAGAATTAAGGAAAGAGTGGGATTTTCGACCACTGTCCTTAAGGATAATGACAACAGTCATACATAATATTATATTAAGAAAGTAGCAGAAAGTATATTAAGAACCAAGCCAATACAGGAATGGAGAAGGGAGATTCTGCCGATAGGGGTGACTGCAATTAGAGGTACAGAGAATATGACGAGGGTGCTGGAATTTACTAGAGGAAGCTGACAAAGGAAACAAGGTATTAGGAGCAAATAATTAGTGAGGAAAAGGTAATAGAATGAGAAGAGATAAAGAAGATGTTTGGACTTCAGGCTATATATTGCCTTCCATATCAGGGATTAATATCAGAGTATAAGCAAAAAGAAAGGGTTGGGAGACTCATTAAAGAAACACCTGCACTAGTAGAGTTTTTAGTTGCATCTAGAAAAGAAGCTGCTAATAAAAAAAGGATAATTAGTAGAGCATATAAAATATTGCATGAATACTATGGAGGAAGTCAGAAAAGATTTGTAAGGGAGATTAGATAAGCAATTCGCAATGAAACAATGGGAGGATATATTTATGGATATTTATTGTATTTCACTGTTGCAGTTTGCAAATGGGTTATCTGGCTCCTGGTAGCCCGCAATTGGCAAGAATACCAAAGTCCTTGATATATGACGTCGGCTGCCTCCGGATTAAGCCTGACACCAGGACGTCGGGTATAAAGGCAGGCAGCCAGCATCATTTCCTCAGTCTTTCTTGCCACGGAGCCCGAAGCAGAAGCAGTTCGCATGAGTGCCCGGTCATCCGATTACCTTCTTTTTGTATTTTGACTTCTAAAGTTGAAGACATCCCCAGATAAGTACCCCATTGGGGACCCTTTTTTTCCTTGCTTTAACGAATGTCAGAGAAAATTAATAACTGTCTTGCCTGTGGAAAACAGATTCCACATCGTGATTTTCATTCTTACTGTATTACTTGTTTGGGCCTTGAGCACGACGTCCCAAATTGTGATTTCTGTGCTTCTTTCAACCCGTGTACCATATGCCATAGAGCTAGAATTTTGTATAAGCACTTCGGAGTTTGGCCTGAGTTTGTTGGTATGGCGTCTTCTGGTCTCCTGACTTCGGATGTGCCTAAGAAGGGCAAGGATAAGGACCGTGACAGGCCTAGGGTTAAATTAACCGACGACATCCCTGTTAAGTTGGTTGTCAGTCCAGCGGCAGCCAGTGAGGTGTTTTCCTTGCCCCTGCAGTCCGCAGATGTTCAGCAGCAGGCATCATAGGAGGCTTTTCCTGAGTCCTGCATTTCTCGGGCTTTTACCTTGCCTTCTGACCCTCCGCCAGTCGTCGCCTCTGATGGATCTGGAGCCGTTAGACAGGAGCCGGCTTCTGAGGCCTTTTTTGTCTGCCCGGAGACCAGATCCAGACCGACGACCTTGGCCCACATTTCTGCGGTGGCTAGGCCTCCTGAGTCCCTCCTGCTTTCTAGTAAACCTCTCTGCAGAAAATCTACTACTAAACAGGCATCGACCTCCCCTCAATTACCTCAGGCTCAGATAGTTAAGATGGCTAGTGATCTCGTAACTCTTATCAGGGGCTCTCAGCCTCCTCCTCCTAAGAGGGCTAGGGAATCGTCCCCAGATGTTTTGTTTGCCTCAGACTCAGAAATTTCTAGCAACTCTGCTGATGGACATTCTCAACGTTTTTCTGATTTTGAGGACTCTGATGCTGAAGACACCATCCCTTCTGCCTCCCCCCCAGAAGATTTCTCTTTTGGGGATACTCTGAATACCCTCAGGGAGCATTTTAGATGGGAAAGTCAGGATTTCCCTAAGTCTAAGAAGCGGATTAGGGAGTTCTTGGATTTGCCTCAGCATAAGCCTGTGGCTATTCCTCCGGTTTTGGAAGTTGATGATGTTTTCATGGAGAATTCTTTGACTCCTAATTTTGTTCCTCCTGCTTCCAGAAAGCCTCACAGGTTTTATAGAGTTCCTGATTCTCATCAGTTCCTTTTCAAGAATCCTACTGCTGATCCAGAGATTATTTCTCAGGGCCCTAAGGGTGCTAAAGCCATGATTGCCAAAAATCCTGTTCCTTCTGACAGGAAATCTAGGGCCTTAGGTGGGGTAAAAAGGTTTATATTTCTTCCACCCTGGCTGTTAGGTCTGTTAATTGTCTCTTTCATATGCTTAATTATCAGCAGCATACTTTGGAGGCTATCAAGGCTAAAATTGCTGGTGTTCCTTCCCTGATGGAGAATAAGGACATCCAAGATTATTGAATTCTGCCACTCTGGTTACTAAACATTCTCTACATTGTGGTTTTGACACTTTGGCGGCTTCTTGCAGAGCAGCGGCTACTGGATCTGGTATCAGAAGACATGGTTGGCTCAATCCCAGAGCTGTTGGAGATGCTACACTTAAAGAAATCCCAATCCCTCCGTGCTACATGCTCTAGGGACCTAAACCTTGTCACCACAATAAACAGAACATGCCTGAGGGATAGATTCCTGTCCCAGAGACTTCCCATACTCTGGAATAAACTACCTATCTGTATCAAACAAAGCTCCTCATTAGCACTCTTCAAGAAAAATCTTGATGATTGGATGGGAAATTCACCCCAGGGATCACTTCTGTGGCTCACCTCAACAGTGGCACAGGAAAATAATTTTTTTGGGTGTCAAAAGCCAGGGTACCTTTTTGGCTGGGCTTGTTTAGGCCCTAGGGCCGATAGCCTAGTACCTACCTATGAACATATGTAAAGTCTAAATTACTGGATGTGTCTTTGCATAAGGACAGTCTTTTTGGAAGCAAAGCAGAAGAGGTGTTGAAGTTGGAGGATAAGGCTAAATCTATGCAAACTGTTAAGGACTTTCTGCAAGTTCAGCCTCCTTGTTTCAGCAGGCATTACCCTTCTAAGAGTTGGACTTTTCCTGACCATAGTAAATAGGGTCGTACTAGATCCAGGGGCTATAGGTCTTCCAGGGGACATATTTCCACCCCTCACAAGGCTAAACACTGGCAGGCTTCATCTTCTAAATCTGGGAGTTCTAAGCAGACTTCCCAAAGCAAACATTTTCAATAACTCCGGCTTTCCTCTGCTTGCCTTTGCCGGGCCCAGGGTTTCCTTTGGGGGGAAGGTTAGCCATTTTTGCAGATGTCTGGGACACTATCACTGATGACAAATGGGTGCTAAAAATAGTATCCCAAGGCTACAAATTCTCCTTTCACACCTTCCCGGTCCTCCAAGGATACCCAGATATTCCCCCACTTCAAAGGGCAGAAGCAGAAAAATAGAGCCAGTTCCTGCACTACAGATAGGCCAGGGTTTTTTTTTTACTGAAGACTTTTCCTAGTTCCTAAAACAGGGGGCACCTGGCACCCTATTCTGGATTTGTCCATTCTAAACACCTTTCTGGTGATTCCCAAATTCAAAATGCTCACCCTTCAGTTGCTGCCAATGCTGGCCAAGAATTCCTGGCTGGTGACTTTGGATCTAAAAGAAGCTTACTTGCACATCCCTATAAGAGAAAGCTGCAGGCAGTTCCTTCGTTTCAGAGTGGGGAACAGCACTTCTAATTCTCTGCACTGCCCTTTGGCTTATCTACTGCTCCCAGAGTTTTTTTTTCAAAATGTCTAGCTCCAGTCCTTGCCTTTTGCAGGCAAAGAAACATTCAAATTTACCCCTACTTGGATGAGTGCCTTATTTAAGCAAACTCTCCAGAGCAACATCTAAAGGGATTTGGAGTTTGTAAAGAACCTTCTCACCTCTTTGGGCTACATAATCAATGAAAAGAAGTCAAAATTGGTACCCACCAGGGAGCTGGGAGCGAGTCTGAACACAGCCGCACAGATGGTATCCCTCCCTCAAGAGAAACAGATGGATCTTTCAAATTACTTCAAGGACTTGGCAAGCATGACCCAGCTTGTCTGCAAGGCAATTCTTGCAAGCCCTGGGGTTCATGGCTTCATGTATTCTAATGATTCCATATGCAAGACTGAATACGAGGAAAATACAATGGTGCCTCAAAAACCTTTGGTGTCAACACACTCAGGATTTAGACGATTCTTCCTCTGGTTCCCTGCCTGCAGATGGAGTTCCTTTGGTGGGCAATGGCCTGTGCACAGAACAAAGGCCTAACTTTCTGTCCACCTCAAGCCAGCCAGACGCTCACCACGGATGCCTCGGACTACGCTTGGGAGGATCACATCTAGAGGGCACATGCATTCAGGGAACTTGGACCTATCAACAAGCTCAACTGCACAGAAATCTGCAGGAAATGATGGCAGTTCAGCAGGCCTTGATGACTTTCAAGCATCTTCTCTCTCCTGGTACTCTTCTAGTCAGGACAGACAACACTACAATTATGTGGTACATCAACAAGCAGGGAGGGACTCACTCTTACCCCCTGTGCAGACAAAGCATGAGATTATGGTCCATGGAAGCTTCTTTGGGCCATTCATCTGATAGCCCAGTGTATTCCAGGAAGGCTCAACACCTTGGCAGACCAATTGAGCAGGCAGGTCCTGGATCCTCCCGAGTGGCAACTAAACAAGACCATCTTCCATTGCATCATTCAGCTTTGGGGCACTCCTCAGGTGGATCTCTTTTCTTCTCCGACCAACCACCTTCTTCCAACCTTTTGCACCAGGAATCATCACGACAAAGCTTGGAAAGTGGATGCGCTGTCCTTCCCCTGGACACAGCTATTGATCTATGCATTCTCTCCTCTGCCTCTTCTTCCCAGAGTGCTGTTAAAGATAAGGGATGAAAAACCAAGGGCTGTCATCATGTTCGAGTGTATTCACTGTTGCAGTCCTGGTTTTCCCCGCTTCCATTCCCCTTTTTTCCTAGGGCACAGACTGGATTTTTTCTTTACCTGGTCTTAATTTTTTGGGGGGCTCCTGACAGTTATGGCAAGAAAGACCGAGGAAATGATGTTGGCTTGCCTGCCTTTATACCTGACATCTTGGCATCAGGCTTAATCCGGAGGCAGCTGACGTCATATACCAAGGACTTTGGTATTCTGTCCGACTGCGGGCTACCGGGAGCCGGATAACCCATTTGTAAGGACTGCAACAGTGAATACATGTGAACATCTACATTTATGGTAAGTGTACACAACTGTACTTTCCCAGATATGCAACAAAATGTAGAAGATACAGGCATTTTGCCTGGAGGTATTTGCAAATGCACTTTTATATCCCAAGCAGGCTCCAAAGAATTTTTCCTGTAATAGTTGGCAAATGTTGGAGGTGTAATGAAGAAGGAGGTACCTGGGAGTGTATGCTCACAGTGTAAAGAGTTAGCAACTTTAAAAATTCCCTTCAGAGTATTCTGTCAGGAATACTGGGCATGCAAATCTGTGTAATTAAGGAAATATTTATTTGAGCTGGGATACAGAATCTGAATTGCCTATACATAGTAAGGCCTTGTTAAGATTAATTATTGTAGCTACCAAAAAAGCAGTTACTAAAAAAATGTAAATCAAAGTCTAAACCAGTCATACTTGTAGTGACTATTGTAACTGAGATAAAAGAACAGGAAGTGGGAATTTTTGAAAAGGGTAGGAGAAAATTTTGTAGAAAAATTGTAAATCATGGGAACAATACATGCAGAAAAATGTTTTGGAGGAGGAATGAGGTTTAAGAGAAGGCAATAACTGATCACTTTGTATAATTTTGGTGCGATTATGTTTTGTAGAACAGTGTTTGTGATGTATGATGCTTGTAAATGTGAACTTGTTAATGTGGTTTGATTGCTTTTATATAGAAGCTTGTCTAATTCAATAAAGGTGTTTTTTTTTTTGGTTTGTGTTACTTCAGTGGACTCTAGCTTTTGGGGTGAGCTATTTCAGAAGATTAACTATGAGGTTAAGTCTTCTTGGTGCATATTTTTCTGCTTGAATGGAAGTGTAGTCTCTTTGTAAGCGTAACTGAGATTAGGATGCATGTTTTATATAAAAATGTGTGCGTGCTGAGTTATAAGACACAAGGTTGTCACAGTGGAATTATGGTTGGTATTGCTTCCTGACAACACCGGATTCTGCAGTTGGTTTCCTTGTGGGATTACCTTCCATGCAAAGTTTGCATATCCTTTCTGTGTCCATGTAGGTTTTCACTGTAGCTTTCAGCTTCCTACCACATCCAGAAGACTTGTCATTAGGTGAAATTGGCATTACTGAAGTTGCCTGATGGTGTATGCTTATGAGTGTGTTTGTGCTTCCTGCAAAGCACTGGCATCCCATCTAAGATTGATTGGTTCAGTGTCTTATACCCACTCCCTGCAGCCCTGAATATGGTAAGGCAGTTTTGAAAACTAACAAATGAATAAGGAAAAGAGAAATACCTGGGTTTTGCAAAGTCTGGATTAATGGCAGCAGAAAAATAATTTGGAGACTGAAAGAAACTGAGTGGTCATCTTCAGGAAAGCTGTTTATTTTGGTGTGCCATTACTTGTCATATTAGTATGTGCTGAATGAGGAATTCTCCTAGACATGATAGAATTGTGGCAAATATCTCTGGAGTGTTCCTGTCACTCATAATTGTCACCTTTTGGTGAGTCTTTTGTTTATTAAAAGCCAAGGCTGTTTATTGTTAGTTTATTTGTTTGGTAACCAGGAGGTCCAGCTAGACAGAGCCCATTTACAGTGCATGCTTGGGAGCAGGGTCGGTGGGACATGAACGATTTACTAACAGAACCTTGCAGTATGTATAGAATTTCTACAGATGCATAAATGTGTGAATGTATGGTTATATAAAGATATTTTGTCAATGAAGAAAACAAGTACATGTGCCATCAGTGCCTAAGCAACAGTTGAAGAAAGTTACATGTACATAAAACGGTGACAGGTGTACTTCAATGTTTGGTATATCATTAATTGCATCTGTTTTAATTCAAAACAAGATTAACAGTTGTACACTACATACATATTGCATTCACAGCACTGGTATATGTAAAGAAGATAATGTTAATCAACAGTAAACATAATATTCTGCTTGATAAATGCAAATAAAATGTAAATATAGAATGCATGCCTAGTCGCAGTGGAATAGGGAAAAAAGTGCATACAGAATAACAGAATATTGTTACAAATGTGATGTAGCAGGTTCCTAGAGAAAATACGACGTCAGGGGGCGCAGCCTAGATGGCTGAGAGCAGTGAATTTTGAGAGCTTCATAAACTAGTACAGTAATATAGGAACATTTTATTATTTTCAAGTTTAAGACATCAGAAATCTATAGATAAACTACTAAACTACATAAATATTAATTTTGGTGGAGATGTACAAAAATTTTCCTGTCAGGTAACTTGGAGAGGTATTGAGTCACTGAATATGAACAACTCAAGGAATTCAAATCCAGATGCTGCTTTGAAAAAAGAACTGCACTTGATGACATCTACCTTACAGGAACTATCTTTGAAGATGGATGGCTTTAAAAGTGACTTAGAAAACCTCAAATTTAAGTTCTCAAAAACAGACTGATACTCTTAAGGAACTTATTACAGCAACACCATACAAAAATAACAAATATAGAGACTTCTCTAAATGACATTGAAGGGAGAGTCAGAGGAAGAATTCCAAAAAGGATTTCTACTTAAACAGAATACATGGCTGCTTAACAAAATAGATGACTTAGAAAACAGGGAAAGGAGAAACAACATAAGAATCTTTGGTCTGCCTGAAAACACTGAAGAAGACGTCATTTCATTCTTAACAACCTGGATTCCCGAATTTTTAGATTTGAAAGAGGGACTTTAATTTGAAATTGAAAGGGCGTATAGAGCACTGAAGAAACCTGCTTCTAACTCAATAAATACTTCCCCTAGATCCATAGTTATAAAATTTCTTTCATTTCTGGGCAGGCAACTAAAATTAAAATCTGCTTGGAGAAAATCACCCTTAAAATACAATCAAAGCCTGATAAGGTGTGACAATGATTATTCTTCCAGAATAGAACAAAGGAAAAAAGTCTGGCCAATAATAAAACTGTTGAAACAAAACATTAAAGCACAGCTGGTCTTTCCAGCCAAGATAAAAATATTTTGCCAATGAGATGAGAACCTTTAATGACTTAGAAAAAGCTACTGTATTTATCAAAAATAACATAGTGTCTATCCCAGAAGAAATGGAATGGATGGCCACTACTTTTAAAAGAAACAAATCCTTAGACTGATGCTAGAAAGAAGAAACAAAAAAAATGAATCCTTGATACCTGTCCCAGAAAAATAACTCTTAACTTTACATCTCTCAAAGTATCAGCTGATATGGTACATCACTTGTCATCTGTTTTTATTTTAAAAAAGGAGAGTTTCTTAAACAACTGAGAAACAGTAATGATTTATTCAGAATGTTCAGAAAGTCCAATAATTCTTCACAAACAAAGGTATGTCAAGTTGGGTTACTATTTATATTATAAGCCAAACAAAGTAACATATAATACAAGCATAGAAGTTTCTACTCCCCTGCTTGAACTCTATGAATACTTATCTTGTTCATTTTTCATTGATTTTACTTATAATAATTTAAGTAATTAACTAACTCAACAAGGTACCATTCATCAGAGTTCAGACACAAATGTAACAAATTAACATCATATATAATAACAGTAACAATAGAGTGTTCTGAAAAAAAAAATGTCATGGAGACTAATGCCTTCTTCAGTTAAAGTATGATTTAGAAATGTCATGTATATCCTGGTTAAATAATAGTAGAAAGCTCTTAGTACAAATGTCATTATTCTGTCTAAAGTAATGTCTTTCGGCTTTTCCCGGTTAGGGGTCGCCACAGCGGAATTCCGGTCCGTTAATGATTGGCAGTGTTTTTTTTACGGTGCTAAGGTGCCAGCCTGATGCCCAACTTTCAAAGAAGGCACACTCATTCACGCATGCACCTACCTGCATGTCTTTATACGTCACTCGACCATGGGGAGGACATGCAGACTCCACACAGAAGGCATGCCAGCCAAGAATCGAACGGGAGAACCATTTGCTGTGAGGTGACAATGCTAGCCAATGGACCACCGTGGCCATAAATATAGTTAATATCAAATATGGTGGGTATCACAGCTGCGAGTGCTGTTTGATCAATCCTGATATGGTGTGCGTGGATGCAGCTGAGTCTGGCAGCTGTTGTATGTTGCCGTTTTCATCTCGGGGAAGCTGTGGGTTGTGGCTTATGATCGAGGTTTACTGATGCTTGTGTATTAGGAAGAGACAGTTGGTGTTTTAGCCTGGATCCGGGGAAGGGGGTGGATAAAACTGTAATTTGGGATATTTTGGCAGAAAATAGTTTGTTTATACATCTGCTGAGTGAGAGGTGGGATCCATTTGCTCTCTGTTCTTTTTCTGGCTGCTGCCTCGCTGAAAGGGAGGAAAATTAGGCTTGAAGTTGCAGTGACGTGAAGCTTTGCTTCAGGTGCATTGCGAGCCTCTGGTATGCAGTACACAGAAACGCTAACAGAAACAGGTACGTACGTATTATTGCAACCACGTTGTAAAAGTGGTCAGACATAAACATACACAGGTGTCGGCAAACGCCTCCGTCGGTATAATCAATGTGTTTGACAGTTGATAGTGGCTGTGATTGTACTGATGAAAGCGTTTGTCAAAAACGTCTGAACATAATCCTATTTAACTAGAAATTTTTTTCCTTCTGCGATTCCATTTTAAAATAAGTGTAACAACCGTTACTAATCACCACCCACTGAGACTGTAAATCATGGTACCCTTTAAACTGAGGAAACCCACAATCATACTATGCCTAGAGATGACGGAGTTTTAACATATGTGCATCAGTCATCTGGAGTAGCATGTCAGTAAGCAATAGTTGCTTGCTGTGAAGAACCTGTGAATAAGAAATATAACTGAAATACTTCAAAAGTATGAAGTAAGTCACTTCTGAAATAAACTAAAAGGTTTGCACTGCAAGTCAGAAAACAATTTCACTTCAGTTATATATTTGCTGCATTTCAGGTGTGTAACATGGGCACTTTGTTTAAACTAAAATTACTTTACCCCATAAAAAGATGACAGAAAGAGAGCACAAAATAAAAATTGCATTTTCTGACATGAAAGAAGCCCGTAACTGTATAACTGTAGTCGTAGTAATTATTTGCTAACCGCAATGTGTATCTGTGGAGCATGGAAGGAGTCAGTTGTACAAACAACGGGCTGGCGAGAAAGCGTGGTTGTGATAATACGTAAGTACCCAGAAACAGATGCTCCCAGGTTGCTATAGTAATGTAGACAGAGTGATGATAATGCTTAACGGCTCTGCGGAGCCTTTGAAATGATTCTCGGCAATGAAGTTTTCGATTTAAAAAAAAAAAAATATATATATATATATATATATATATATATATATATATATATATATATATATAAAAAGGGAAGGGGCGACAGCAGCCGACCCAGGACTTTGGAATTCAGGCCGACTGAGGGCATCCTGCCTGCAGGATTACCCAAATGTAATGACTGCAACAGTGAATACACTTGAACATCTACATTTATGGTAAGTGTACACAACTGTACTTTTTAACTTGTCATAAGTGACATACACTATATTGAACATCAAGGGGAAGCATGATGATTTTCTCATACAGGTAAATGTGCATAACAAGTCATATAATTCCTTTAACTTGAATTGTGGTTTTGTAACCTTTCTTTTCTTTTTTTTTTTTTTTTTTTTGTTGTAACCTTTCTTGACCATACATAATACTTAAGCTGTTACCAAGGTAACTAATGATCTGAAGTAGGCAGACTTCATTCGTCTGCAACCTGTGGGTATCGGATCCGATCTCGGATCCGAGCCGGCAATTCAAAAGCTTAGGCTCCGAGCTCCTAGCTCCTCCCTCTTACCCATAACCCCTTGCCAAGCCCTGACTGACCTCAGATTTCGTTTGCCGCTTTTCAAGAAGCAACGGAATTCTAGAGCTCCTGGCGTGGTTTGAGATAAGTGTAGTTTTTCTGACAGGAAAATTTTTCAAATTCTCTATTTTTGTTATAAATATAGTTAGAGTTGTGTGTGGTTAAGGCTTTCCTCCCTCTTTAGTTAATTTTTCTCGGGTTTTCGTAGTTTGTTTGTGTGTGTGTGTGTTTAGGCCTTAGGTGTAATGTCTGAAGCCCCTAAGGCTGTTTTTACGAAATGTACGAGTGTGGCCATAAGCTGTCCCCAGCGGATGGCCACACTCGTGCTCATCTTGGGGGTTGAACACCTGTCTTCTGGTTGTACCATTTGTGCAGGGTTCAACCCCCGGGCTTTAAGGGAACGGAGGTCGAAGTTGGTGCTGGCGGGTCTTTTACCCCAGATACTGCTTCGCCTCTGCCCCTCCAGTCAGCAACCTGTTGCTGTGAGTTCTCCCCCTCCGGCTGGGACTCAACCTCCCTTAAAGTTGCCGGAGGGGAAGGATTCTTCTAGGGAAAGACAGAAGGAGAGGCACAGGAGAAGCACCACAAGAGGAGAGCGAAGCTTCCAGTTCGGCTCCTCCATCTAAGCGGGCCTCCCCTGTGCCTTCTAGCTTTCCTCCTCCTCGGCTCCACTCCCTCGGTTCTCTCCTGGACCCGAGGAGGAGGAGGCTAGCCCTTCCAGGAGGTCACGAGGCGGCTCTCTAGGTCCGCCGGTGGCCTCCTCTAGATCGACTTTTCTATGAGCGAAGCTGATATGGACGAATGATGAGGAAATTCATCCAGGCCCAAATGCAAATGGGAGTGCTCCTAGCCCCCAACCGGGAGGGCTTGACCCCTTTTTCCTCAGCTCCTTCTCCGACCCATACCACGGGTTCGAGCTATCGGCGCCGTGCAGATTTGGATCCGGGGTGGGTCGGATCCGATAGGTCGGTGCACCTCGGATCCGTCCCATCCCTTGAGTGCTTGGTGCCGGACCCGACCTCGAGCCGAGCCTCGGATCCGAGGGAGCTGGTGTGTCTTCGGCCGTCCAGGTCGGAGCACACTGGTCTCTCGGATCCGGCGGTTTCTCCGACTCCGATCCGTACATCGGATCCGAGTGGGGGTCGGCTCGGGCTTAGAGAAGCTGGCTCCCTCGGCTTTCAGCGTTATGGAAAGGGCACTGTCGAGGACATCCGGACCCCGGTCCCTGCCACGGCTCCATCCCGCACTCCATTGCAGTTGGGCCAGGCCCCCACCAGCCGGTCCCAGGGACAGCCCGCCTCGATGTCCCAAGTGGTTCCCTTGGAACATCCATCTGCTGAAGAGTACTCCTCGGACAGCCCCCGATGAAGTACCTCGAAGCGCAAGTGCAAGAGGAGGCACATGGACTCCCTGAGTCCGTCACTGAAGACACGGACTTGGATGAAGGGAAGGCTCCCCTAGGTTACCCCTGAGGACGTCTCATTTGGAGACATCATGGAGATGTTAAGGATCAGGGGGTGGTCTGCCCCAAGGCTTCTTGGACGAGTCTGTGTTCTTGGAGGCATTCGAGGGCCTTCTACCTCTTGGGTGTCCTCCTGCTGACCCCTGGTAGATCTTATATCTATCAGGGCGTGGAAGGATCCGGACACCATTGAGCCTATCCTAAGCCGGACCGCATTCTTTCTCCTCCATCAGACCGCACCCACTGGAGTAAGGGTCCCCAGTAGATGCCATGATGATGGCTGCAGCCACGAAGAGGGAATTGGCCCAGGAGAGTCCCTCCGTCCATCCTCCGGGCAAGGAGTCCCGTTCGATGGATCGCATTGGGAAGCGAGTTTTAGTTCAGCGACCTTCTCCTTGAGAGCTGAACTACATGGCACATGTCATTAGGATGCAGCGAGATCTGATTAAAGAATACGCTGCATCTCCCCGAGTCCATCTCGAGTGAGGATAAACAGGTTTACTCCACCGAATGGCCACTCTCAGATCTGTATCCAATACATCTATGCGGCTGCTGTCTCATGCTACTGAGGGAGCCGCTAGAGCCAGCGGAGCAGGCCTTGTCATGAGGCGACAGGCCTGGCTCCGCCATTGTGATTTTGCTGAGCCCTTCAAGGCGACCTTCGAATGCCCTTTCGATGGTTCTGCCTTGTTTGGCAAGACTGTTCGCGAGACATTAGTCCAGAGCGAAAGGACGGAAGACGCTGTCTGCCGTCGAGTCCGCTTCTCAGCTCCCCAGAGGTCCTTCTCTAAGAACCAAAGGGACAGAAGAAGATGTGGTTCCGAAGTCGCAGCAGTCCCAACCTGCTCGGATAACCAGTCCTTCCGTGGCAGAGGAGGACGGGAGGTCGTCGTGCCAGAGGCAGGGGCTCCTGGCAATTTTGGGTCCAGAGAACCCTTCTCTGAGAGACCCACGCAGCAGCCCTGAAGGGTTGCCCGGCTGTCCGTCTCTGGAGGCAGTCGGGCGGTTCGATGCACCTGACTTCTTGGGAGTCCATAACAACAGACAGTTGGGTGCTTGACTTATATCCAGAGGATATTCAATACCCTAATCAAGATTCCCAAATCTGCAGCCTCCCAGATGTTCCACCCGACCAAAGGGAGGCAGCTATCGAAATCGAGCAGCTGCTAGGAAAAAGAGCCATCCAGCGTCCCCAGATCAAGCCGGATTAGGGTTTTACTCCAGGTTCTTCTTGGTGCCAAGGAAGACGGGGGACTTAAGACCAATTTTAGACCTTTCCCTGTTGAACCTGTCAGTAACCAAGCAAAAGTTCCGGATGGTCACCCTGCAATCTATACTCCCCCTCTTGAGGGAGAACGACTGGATGTGTTCCATAGACCTCAAGGATGCGTACTACCACATTCGGATGGACAGACGATCCAGGAGGTTTCTTCGCTTCCGGCTGGGAGCCAGTCATTATCAATTCAGGGTCCTCCCCTTTGGTCTCACCTCAGCCCCCAGGGTGTTTACCAAGGTGTTAGCGGTGGTAGCGGCCCACCTGAGGCTCCAGGGATTACAGGTCTTTCCGTACCTGGACTGGCTCCTGACGGCATCATCAAGGCATCTTCTGTGCTCAGCCAGGGATTACTTCCTTCAACTAGCACCAAGGCTGGGCATCACGATCAACTGGGAGAAATCTTTTCTGAATCCAACTCAAATTATAGATTTCATAGGAGGAAGACTAGACACCAGATCAATGCGAGCCTTCCTCACCCCAGACCGTATAGTCAGCCTGAGGTGTCATGTGATAGCAATCCTTCAACCATCTCCAACTGCAGCTTCGGTCCTGAGGGCCCTAGGTTCTATGGCGGCAGCTATCCCGCTTCTAATTCATGCCCGTTTACGCATGCGGGTTCTTCAATGGACCCTTCAAGTTCAGTGGTCTCCTCTTTGTTCGTCTCTAAACGCTCCGATTGCGGTCAGCAGAGCGTGCAGGGACTCCCTTCTGTGGTGGCTTCTTTCTCCGGAGCCCCTAGCAGGAAGACCTTTTTGCGCTGCATTTCCCTGAGCCACAGTGACCACGGACGCTTCTTGCCTCGGGTGGGGGCATTCTGCGGAAAGATTGTCCAAGGCACGTGGAATCCCACAGAGCGTCATTGCATATAAATGTCCTGGAAATGAGGGCGGTGCTCCTAGCGTTGCAAGCACTTCACCACGTTCTTCCTACAGGGACTATTGCGATTCAGACAGACAACATGTCCGTAGTCTGGTATATCAACAAGCAGGGAGGAACTAGGTCTTACCCCCTTTGTCGAGAGGCCATGAGAGTCTGGGAATGGGCAATTTCCACCAAACGCTTTCTGATAGCAACGCACATTCCGGGAAAGTCCAACATCCTTGCGGACAAGCTCAGTCGCACCATCCTTTCTCCACACGAGTGGTCCCTCAATCTTCAAGTAGCGAAGAAGATTTTTGCCGTTTGGGGCAACCCTGTTGCGATCTTTTGCTTCTCCCTCAAACGCCAAATGACAATTTCTTCGCTCTGCTTCCCCACCAGGAGTTCGAGGATGCTCTGGTGCATGCCTGGCCTCCCGGTCTCCTTTATGCCTACCCTCCACTTCCTCTGATGCAGAGGTTTCTGCAGAAAGCCAACAGTTTGGGGAGCAGAATGATTCTCATTGCCCCATTCTGGCCTCGACAACCTTGGTTCCCCTTGTATGGTCTCACAAAATCAATCCACCATGGATTCTGGATCCAATTTCGGATCTCATCTCTCACCCTCTGGGAATGCCAGTTCCCAATCTGCGGACCCTGAAGTTGACAGCTTGGCTGCTCCAATTCCAACCTTAATTAGGACTCCCAGTATCTCTTCACCGGTCAAAGCCATTTTGGTGGCTGCTCATAAACCTTCCACCAGACAGGTTTATCGGAGTAAATGGAAGAGGTTCTCTATATGGGCAGGACAGAGAACTGTGGATCCTTTTTCAGCACCTATCTCTGTGGTGCTAGATTTTCTAACAGACCTCTTTCATCAAGGGGCTAGTTCTTCCACGATTAAGGTACAGTTGGCGGCTATCTCGCATTATCACATTGGCCAGGACACAGCTCCCCTTATGACAGCGAAATTATGCAAAACTTTTCTCAAAGGAGTTTTTGTTAAGGCCTCCAGTCAAGGAGGTTGTACCGCCTTGGGACTTGTCTTTAGTCCTGCAGGCCCTTACTGCTCCTCCCTTCGAGCCTGCAGCTTCTGCTGATTTAAAATACCTTTCCTGGAAGACTGCCTTTCTGGTAGCTATCACTTCAGCCAGAAGGGTGTCTGAGCTTCAGGCTCTATGTGTCAAACCGCCTTATCTTTCTTTCTTCCCTGATAGGGTGTGCCTCAGGACCAATCCATCTTTTCTTCGAAGGTCTCTTCTGAATCCAATGTTAACCAGTCAATCAATTTGCCTGTCTTTTTCCCAAGTATTCAAACAAAGGAGAATACAAATTGCATTCATTGGATGTTCATAGACAATTACGTTTTATATTAACAGGACAGCTGGCCACAGGAAATCAGATCAGCTGTTCGTCTCCTTTGCTAAATTTGCTCTGGGTAAAGCAGTGTCTAAAGTCACTCTATCTAAATGGATTGCTAATTGCATTCTGCAGGCATATGACACTTCAGGCAGACCTGCTCCTCAGAGGGTTACGGCTCATTCTACTAGGGCAGTTTCTCGTCAGCCGCCTTTAAGTCCCGTGTTTCGTTGGATGATATCTGCGCGGCAGCTACTTGGGCCTCGCCTCATACTTTTATTTCTCATTACAAGGTGGATGTTGTTTCTAGAGGAAGAGCATCCTTTGGCTCAGCGGTGCTCGAACATCCTTCCATGACGCCCAAGATTCAGGTAGCTAGGGACTCTGTCCCACAGGTTGCAGACAATGAAGTCTGCCTACTTCAGATTTAGAAGTTATGTACTCACCATAACGTTCCATCTGAGTAGGTGACTTCATTGGATGCAACTATCCTCCATCCCCTGACCTTTATAGAGCGAGTATTTATGCTGTTTTAGTATACTGTGGTCAGTATTTTGAGGCAAACTCAATCTGAGGTCAGTCAGGGCTTGGCAAGGGGTTATGGGTAAGAGGGAGGAGCTAGGAGCTCGGAGCCTAAGCTTTTGAATTGCCGGCTCGGATCCGAGATCGGATCCGATACCCACAGGTTGCATCCGAATGAAGTCACCTACTCAGATGGAACGTTATGGTGAGTACATAACTTCTAATTTTATACATGACATCAAACTGACAGAGTTGTTCAAGGGAAACAATAGAACCCTGAACTAGGAATGTCACAGAATGTAACAATCACATTCTGAACAAATAGTATTAAATTGACAATAATCAGTCAGTTTAACCTTTGCTGATTATACAAAATAGAATGTTGTCATTTAAATCTAAAAGCTTTCAGTATATGCCATAAAATGGCCATTTATGAATATGGAAAGGGAACTTGTAATCATTAGTCACAATAAGTGAATTTGTTGTTTGTAACCTATAATTTCACTCATTTTATAATAAGAAATGACAAATATATGAAAATCCTTATGTGTAGGAAATGGGGGGAAGAGGGATGCACTGGTAATTGAAATGCACTAACATTCATCAATGTTCACATAAAACAAACTTGATGCTTTAAGAAAGTTAACAACAAAGTGATTATTTAAATGCTGGCAAACAATGAAATATAACTTCTGATATATCCAGTAAAATACATTGTATTATAAACATTAGGTTTAAATAATATTACCATCTATTTCTATTGAGTAATACGTTTTGAATGCACCCTACTTTACTATGATTGAATTGCTTGTCATTTATATTTCATGTAAATATTAATTGCTTATACAATAAGTAGACATATTATATTAGAATTCTGTCTAATCTACAGTGGTACTGTATCTGTTCAAAATAATATAAATATTGCTTATTCCTATTACAAATATTCTCCATATGATAATTCAATTTATGGAGCTCAGATATTCTGGATTGTCAAGGTATGAGTGATAATCTGATGGATTTGGGTTTATCCATCAGATTAGGAATGATTTTCATTCCATGGCTAGTGCGGATCTTAGTTTTGTTAACATTTATTAATTTAAATTTATTTCACAAAAACAATTTTAGTATGCCTGACCAAAACGTTACTTTATTGGTAAACGCTCAAAGTATAAAACTGATAATTTCCTTTAAAAGCTCAAACATGTACCTTATAGTTATCAGAGGAAAATGTTTAATAGTCACAATAAAACAAAAAATACATAGTCTAAATAACCTAAGATGGATTTAACTTTATTATCCCGCAGTAGTGGTGCTGCAGTAGCGTTGTCGCCTCACAGCAAGACGTCCCGTTCGATTCTCAGCTAGAACGTCTTCTGTGTGGAGGCATACGTGAATGGATGTGCCTTCGTTAAAGGTTGTGCATCAGGGCTGGTAACTCGGCATGTAAAAATCCACTATCAAACATTAGCGGACCGGAGTTCCGCTGTGGCGACCCCTAAGCCGAATGACACAACAATCTGTAAATACCAATGGCTTAAACAATCGTAGCAAGAGATCAAATCTTCTGAAATATTTAAAACTGAACAAAGCACAAATTGTCTTCCTTCAAGAAACTCATTTCGAAACCAATGACGATTACAAATGGAATGCTAAGGAATGTATGATATTGGCACAATCCACTTATAAGACAAAGACAGAAGGGGTAACACTTTTTTGGAAAACAAATGTGATTAACCCAGAAATCATTTATAAGTATGAAGATAAAGAAGGCCTTATGGCATTAGTAATAGTTAAATGTTATAACAGAATATGACCCTAGCCAATCTATACTGGTTCCCAGGCATTGGAACAGGAACGGTTAAAAACACCCGGATTTCCTTTCCAATAATTATAAAGGCAACTTAGTATTAGGAGGAGATTTTAACTGTATATTTGATATTCCAGCATAGATAACTAAAATTAAAGACTTCAAACCCTGGTCATTATCTGAATTACAGTTCTTCTTAGATATTAATTACACCACAGAGATAGATAAAGTAATGATATGGGACTCATTAAAAGCTTACATATATGGTAAAACCCTAACTTAGTATAAAAAAAATCAGAGAATGGGATTCTGAATTATTAGATCTACAATCCAAACTTTTGTCAGTAAAAGCTGAAAAAAATCAAAATCATTTGGAGATGAAAAAGAAAGTAGAAGTATTAAACTATAAATGCAATGACATTCTAACACATAAAACTAGTTTAGCTGTAGAAAAACTAAAAATTAATACCTTGGCTACTTCTCCCAAATATCTACATAATTTATCCACA